>NC_087461.1:20305909-20608939 GCF_036321535.1 Camelus dromedarius
AAACCTAGAAATTCTGATATTGGGTTATGAATAAATACGTGACTCTGACATGAACAATTTGTGATGATCTCTCAACTTAAATTGGTATGCCTTTTTATTCTGTTGTATTAACATAGGATCAAACATCTTTTCTCTGAGACAGTATCAAGTTTATACTTTAATTTTATGAAATATTTATTTTAAACCATTCTTAAAGTGATAGTTGTGTATTATTTTATCTCATAGGTAGTCTCCTTTTTATGTCTTTGTTACTTCAAGTAAAACAATGTTTAGTGGGGGAAGATGTCTAAGGATTATGATTATTCTGAAGACGCTTTCCTGGTTAATAATGTAATTGATAAAATGTTTTCTTTCACAGGTGGTCAACCCGTTGATGGGAATTTTGCTGACTGTGGAGGTAACGCATCCAAACTCAATGCCAGCTGTCAACATTCAGTATGAAGTCATTGGCAATTACTATTCATCTGAGAGAATGGCTGGTATGTCTTTAGTTGAAACCATCTCCTGCTAATTATGCACACACTTGTGACTTAGGGGAGGATTGATTAAATTATGTTTGTTATTATACTTGCTGAGGCATAAAATGTTTTGCTAGGTTTTTCAAAGATACTTTGAGAATTATAATTGAGCATTTATAGCCAGAAAATGTAATGGACTGCTAGAAGATTTTTGAGAAATATATATTGTACATTGGTCATTGATTTCTGTGGGGTACTGTGGAGAGAGGAAGGAGAGAAGGAATTACAAAAAGACTGAGCCTTTGGGGGTCAGCTGACTAGTGTAGCCGAGGATGGGAGATTTGCTTGTGAAGCAAAATCTTACAGTCAAGTATAAAATATGAATTATTTGAATATTTGGTGATATCTTTTGCTCAGGGTACCAATTCTAAATATATTTCTGTTATTTAGATGAAGACTGGACATTTGGAGTTAAAAATAGGGTACTCCTAGAACATTCATGGGAATTACCTTTTAAACCTATTTAATTCCCTGAGAGCAGTATTTTCATTATTTATCTTTCTTTAAAATACAAGTTTAATTTTATATTAAAAATTATGTTAGGAATTTAATATTTGAACAGAAAATTATCCTTCAGACTTTTCAGGGTGAACAATTTCTTATTCAGAAAAATTTCACTTCAGATAAATGTTCCCAGTTCACATGTGTTATATTTGTAATATTACAGGATCTTCATTATAATATTTTTAGGTTATCTTTTATCATAAAGTTCTGCAGTTCATTGCATTTTGATCTCTGATCTATTAATGAAGTTTTTTTTTTTAATTTGGTTGTTAATTCAAGTGATTCATTGTCCACAGGGCTAACCTATTTCTAGGAGCCAGGTAGAGTTTTGTTGCCATCAGTTACATATATTGTAGTGTGATAACACTAATAGTTGTTCATACTGTGTTTTTAAAGTTGTGTTTTTTTTTAAATGAGTCTCCTGGTTGTCTTTTCAGATATAGTCTGATCCTTTGGTTTTGTTGTCAAATTGAGAGCAGAAATACCAAGAACATATAGAAACTATTCCTTCTAGTATTTGATTTTTTTTTTCTGAGTAATCTTTTTTTTTTAACCAAAATAGAACAATAAATAAAATTGTGCTGAAGCTGCTAATGTCAGCATTTTCCCTTGTCGTGTGTGTTTCTCCTCAAGCTGAGGCACAGAAAAAGACTTACAGTCATTGAGATTCTTGGAGGTCTGTGCACTGGTTCTTTCAGAACTGCAGGGAAGAGGTCACAGGTTTATTGCCTGTTGCATGAGTGTTATCGCTGCTGCAGAGAAAACCAGATGTATTCATTATCATATTTTTGTTGATTATAATTCTGTCAAAGCCATATTATTGAGAGACTATAAAAATACATAGTTCCTGGCCGTACGGTAGTTGGTATTTCTTTGGAAACTGAGTTTCCCACAGACCCAGTGTTACAGAGGTAAGTTAATTTCTGGTCATTGGCCTGATAACTGATTTTTTTAAATGAGGTTCATGATTAGTTATTTTGAATCAGCCAAACAGGAAATGACATTTAGTGTATATGAACTACTTCTGCAGCATATGCAGGCTGTTTTTCAAATATGAATGTGTCCTTATTTATATTCACATTGGAGATGGATGAAGACTTAGGGGCGTCCTGGAGAAGATGCTGAATGTGGTGGTGGGTAGGTGGAAACCTGAGGCTCATATCCGGGCATCTAGCCCCTCATATTCTGTTTGCTTTATTGGTTCATAAGTACTGGAGTGTCTTTGGCTCCAGGCATTATATGTATTTCCCACCCACCACCCCATCTCGCCTCTGTTTTGCTATTTGTTGCTCCAATGGAAGATTTTGAACTTCACTTTAACTATTATTTCAGTACTTTAAGAAATGGAAATAAATATGTAGTCTTCCGGTAGCAGAAAGCTTCTAGAAAGCTGATTGTTTGAATTATAAATTTTGCTTTCACGTTTGATAGTACCTATCCTGTTTAATTTCATATTTAGTTTATATTTGATTTCTTCCCTTTGAGTGCCATTTTGCATGCTGCAGCAGGGAAGTCCTTTAAATCCTTATCATTTAGCTATCCTCTATCCTCTAGGAAAATTTAATGAATTTCCAAGTGACAAGATGATACATGACATTTAGTGAATAGTGTGAACATTAAGCATTGAGTCTACTCATTCGTCATTGTTAGTGCCTGAAAGGTTCTTAATACCCATCCAGAGTCACAGTCCATTTTAGATTTGTGCTAAGAAACTCATCAAGTGTGGTTTAGTACTGATTAAGTTACATGGGTGCTTTTTGAAAAAATTAGTGAACATGGATTAATGTAGAGAAAGGGAACAGCCTGAGGAAGAGTTGAGCAAAGAAGAACATAGACTGTGTGTAGCAGAGAAGCTAGGGTGAAAGGATGCGGAGCCGGGAGTCTGGATGTCAGCATGGAGTGGGGGTAGGGGGAGGGATTAATGGAGAGCCTGGAATTTCAGATTGTTTATTTTATCTAAAGCAAGAGGAGACATCTGTAGCATTCTGTGTTTAATATATCTGTCTTTTAAGCAAATACCAGCCTTTCCCTCTGGCTGAGCCCTTCTTATGTCACAAAACCCAACTTGTGTCATTTCTTTCATATTTTTTCCTAGATTTTACAGGCAAAACTAGTTGTTTCTGCTTCTGTTGTAGCCCTTGCCACATTGGATTATAATTGTCTATTTGCACATCTTCAGACTCTCAGACTCTGGGCAGAGATCTTCTCCCTAGCAGAGTATCTGGCTCATGTGCCATCCTAAATTAGTGTCAGTGAGTTGTGGCAATTTAACAAGAAAAACAAAGGCGTTGAGTTTCTCAAACTGTATTAGTTAATGCTGAGGCAGATTTTTTTTTACTCTCTTGGCCTTAGATTTTTTTCCATAGCCAATCTTGAAAATACTCAGTTTTTTAAGCTAGATTTAAAACATTATTTTGTCATAAAGAGTTAACTTTTTTGGTTACATGAGTAGCTTATTTACATTTTGGTTTTTGTTTTCTTAGATAATGCCTGTGTTCTTTTTGCTGTCTCTGTTCTTATGTTTATAATCAGTTCAGTGCTGGTACATGGAACAATTTCTGTAAGTATCTATATATTCTATGTTTTTAACTTTCAGTATTCGACCTTTTACTGAGTGATACTTAGTAATTTCATATATGTGGTTTCTGCTTTTTCTCTTCAGTATCAAGTGGGTTGGCTGATTCCGTTCTTCTGTTATCGGCTTTTTGACTTTGTTCTCAGTTGCCTGATTGGTATCAGTTCTCTCACTTATTTGCCAAGAATCAAGGAATATCTGGATCAATTAGTAAGTGTGTATGCTAATTAAACTCTTTATTTTAAGTAAAATATTTACATAGAAATTTGGAGTCATCTTAGGTACTATTCTTATTAATCTGTCCTCTCTATTTTTTAAAGTGTTTTAAAATAATTATTATTACTACTCTTACTGACCATGTTGAAACCAGTAAGATGAAAATAGAATATCTTCTTACCATACCGTTTGGATAATCCAGTATAAAAAGTCCCTAAAGATAGATATCATAGAACTTCAGAAGTAGTTCAGCTTTTGTTTTGAGCATATGAAAAGTATTATAATTCAGCTGCATTTGGCACTCATTGGAGTTTTAGCTTTCTGTCTTTGCAAGCATCTGTAGCAAATGTTTGAGTGCTTACCATATCCTTCACTCTATTCTAGGCAAATTGTTGGTGAATGGTTTAGATATAAACATAAGTTCCTTCTCTTCAAGGAGCAAACCATGTATTTGGGGAGCTAAGACATGAAGATCTTACCTGTGATAATGAACCAGGACTGTCCCATGACAGTAAATGAGGCGCATGGCTTAATTTGGTATTCTTAAGATGTGTTCTAGGTTATCACAAAGTGCAAAATGGAGGTGCCATGGCTGAATATAAGTGTGTGTATATGTTTAATTAATAAACTGTTTTTTAGAGCAGTTTTAGGTTCATAGCAAAATTGAACAGAATGTACAGAGTTCCCATATACTCCTTCCCCCACCCTACTAGCCACATCCTAAACCACAGTGGTACGTTTGTTGTAATTGACGAACCTGCATTGACACATCATTATCACCCAAAATCCTTAGTTTACATTCGGGGTCATTTTTGGTATTGTCCAGTCTTTAGATTTGGACAGGTGTCTGATGACATTTACTCCTCATTGTAGTATCATACAGAATTGTCTCCCTGCTTTAAAAATCCTTTCTGCTTCACCTACTCATTCCCCCCTTTTTTTTATAGCCTGATTTTCCCTATAAAGATGACCTCCTGGCATTGGACTCCAGCTGTCTCCTGTTCATTGTTCTTGTGTTCTTTGCCTTGTTCATCATTTTTAAGGTGAGTTGCTTACTGAATATTTGGGGAGCCTTTTGGACTGTGACACTGTCCATCTCAACCTTCTTGTTGGTTATCTCCTTTCAGTTCACAGTGAGTGAGTGTTTATTCTGACATAGTACAAGAGATTGCTTTTAGGCAGTGTCCTCCCTCTTCCTTCCAGGCAGTGGTTGGAAATGCCAGGATTCTTCCTAAGTGTAACACTATTATGTTTTAGGATGTGGCTCATGATCTGGACTGAAAATCTGTTAAAATTCCCAAGGTCTGGAAACAGAATTTCTTCTGTAGCACAATGATTGCCACACCTGAATTGAAACGCCAACTCTGGTTTCTCTGTAAAACGGTGATAATAAAACTTGTGACATTTAAGTGAGAGCAAGAAGAGAAAGCGCCTGTGTTAGGTCCAGATGGATGTCACTTCCCTTCTCCATAGAGAAGACATGGGGGAGAGCATTAAAAGTCACCTTAATTTTAGAGCAGGTAATCTGTTGAGTTTTGAGCATATGTAAATTTTGTTTGTATTCTTTTAGACTTATCTAATCAACTGTGTTTGGAACTGTTACACATACAACAACAAAAAAAACATGCCAGAGATAGCTGTGTACCCTGCCTTTGACGCACCTCCACAGGTGAATGACCTTTCAATATATTTAAACTTCACTGACCATTATTGATTATTCCCAGAAGAAAAATCTGGATCTTGACTTTCTCTTTGATGCCATAACTGTGGTTTCAGGCATGGGTAGCTTAAGTCCACCAGTTTCAACATTTCCTAGTTGGAATCCTGGGTACATGGGCTAGAGACACTGTGCACTGCTCATCTCGTCCTGTTCAGCCATTAGGTTTGGTTTCTAAGTGGTCTCCAAGAGTTGCATTTTTGTGGGGAGATCAGACAGGGAACAGCAGTGTGAGAAATGCCAGGCTCTTGGCTTCTGGAACTTCTAAAGTTAGGGTAACATCAGCTGTAGTATATGTTGCTTTCAGAAACATTCACATGATGCAGAGGGGAGGCTGCATTTCCTGTGGGGAGACGAGTGCGGTGGGTACCTCTCGGGGCCCTCTAGTTGCTGCTATGCTGTCTTCCCAGGTTTCCAGCATGTAGATTATATGTGACCCATGTAGGGCCAGCCTGTCACATGGGAGTCACTTAGGTTAAAGTTCCACCTTCCTACGTAGATGTGCCTTTTACCCTAGAGCAAATGATACAAGTACCTGATGCTTGGAGTACAGATTGTGATGAAATTCAGGATCCAGCCACTTATTGGAGGCTTCATTTAGCATGGTACAGAGGGGCCCTTGTCCAAGATCCTCAGTTCCTAACATGTACTTGACATTGCTGCTTCATCAGTCACACTGGAGCAAGGGGAGGGCGGTGGCATGTACCACCTGTCAGGGTGTCCTGGTGGCATCAGGGTCAGTTCAGAAGCAAAGCTTTGTCTGCCCTCACCCCGTCCTTCCATCCATGCAGCTCTAGCAGTCTTGAATCAGACGTGTCACCTGTATGTAAATAAAGTTACAGGTTTTTAGCTTTACTCTCAGGAACTGCAGTTGACCCTTAGACAATGAAGGTTTGAACTGTGAGTGTCCACTAATACGCAGATGCTTATAGTACTATGCAATCTACAGTCGGTTGGATCCACAGATGTGGTACTTCAGATACGGGGGGCTGACTGTAAGTTATACGTGGATTTTTAACTCTGCGGAGGGTCGGCGCCCCCTAACCCCCACATTGCTCAAGGGTCAGCTGTACTTAGCTAACAGTGTCTTCAGCTCTTCTCCGTGCGTTTGTATACCCCTATTTGAGATATGAAATCTGAAAGCTGAATTATTTCAGATAGGATCTGAAAGGAGAACTAAGTTCAATATAATTTTTTTCTCTCTTCAGTATGTTTTGCCAGCCTACGAAGTGGCAGTGAAGATGCCTGAGAAAGAACCACCACCACCCTACATACCTGCCTGAAGACATTCTGCCTTTGTCACTAAACTCTGTACTAGCTTTTCATCGTTTATTTTCAGAATGCTGCAATACAGGGCTCTTCAGACTTGTTTGATATAAAGTACATTTTCCTTTGTTTAAGCATTTATTTTTAAACACTAACAAGCTTTTTGGACATCTATTAGAATTCAGAGTTCGTTGTTGCTGTTGAGTATATTACATTTAAATAGTTGTTGAAGACAATGTAGGTTAAGCAAGAGCAAAGTGCCATTGTTTGCCTTTGACTAGGGGGTAGGGAGGGGGTACTCTCCACACATTTTCTTTTTTAACTCTGCACTTTCTTTATATAATAGTTTGCATTTTGGTTATTTGCTGCCCTGGATACTTCCAGGCAGAATGAATTAAATATTCAGGGTGAGTGAGTTGAGTATAAGATCTGGAGTTTTCAGCTATGAAAACAGGAAAAAATACATAACATTTTAACATGACTGTGGAAGATGATGGTTGTATGTTTCTAATTTGTATGTTTCCATCTTTGTGATAAGATGCTTTAATAAATCTCTTAAGTATTTGTTGGCTCTTTTAATCTATTACCATTTTTGGTATATGAAACACAACATTTTCTATTACAGTAAACTCAGACTGCCAGGCTTTTAATTTGAAAATATTTCTTTAATCCAGTAACTGAAATATTATTGAAAGTTATGGCAAAAATGGTACTTGAATCCCTGGATAGAAGTTACACTAACATTGATAGAAAAATTATATGATTAGTATAGTGAGCTATGTTTTTATGTTGAGATAATTTAGTCAGGGAATGAATTCATCAAGAATAATTCAAGGTAAAATGTATCAGTTGACCTTCAGAGTATGTTTTACTGAAACCTTTATGGTTTTAGAATATTTCAGAATCAGGGATGACTTCTCTGGGGTAGGTCTCACTTTGTATAAAACTGTAATGAAAATCTCAAGATCAGGTTTTCTTGATTGTTGTTGCTGGCTTAAAACTATTGTTCTCTGTCGAAGATCATGCTAAGCAGTATTTAGATACTAACCCAGCTGGTACCAGCCTTTTGATCCTGGTGCAGTTACATCACAGTGTGAACACATCAGGACCCTGACCTGGTGGGGCCCCTTTTAGTGCTGGGAGTTTGGCCTGCAGTCTACACAGCCAGGCTCAGCAGCCCCAGCTGGGCATGCTCCTCTCCCTGGGGTGGAAATGATGGACCATTATGACCGCTCATCACTACTTCATTCGAAGCAGGTTTATCTCCTGGAAAAGAACATAGACCTTAGACTTTAAATAAGAGAACAGTCATAGAATATGTTAAATCCCAATCATCTCCCCCAAGGAAGAAGAGAAATTTACTGTTAAGGGGTCATTTTCCAGTAGTGGGAAATCTTGTCACATAACAGGTAAATATCCTAATAAATATGCCAAAAACTGTTTGCCAAAACAATTTTTAACAGATTAAAAATTAACAGATAAAAGTCATTTTTCTTCCCTCTGCTAGTTCTAGAGAAAAACTTTAGTAGGTTACTTAGTGTATTTGATTCTAAAATGAAGGTAGAGACAACATTGAAAGATAACTGTTGAAATATTTAGCCCTGTTTTTAAAAATATGTAGCAACTTCACCTTAAGTGAGTAGCTCATACATTTCACCATTCTGACTCTGAAATTTGACACTCCCTTCGTATTCCCACAAAATGTCTCAGGAGGTATTGATGCCCTCCTAAACCACGAAGTTCTGTTACTGTTTCTAACTTCAGTTCTGGTTTTTATCATTCATTGTTAACTACCGAACCTTCAAAGTCACTTTTCTCTTGGCCTTCAAAATATTTTATTGAGGTTTGCCTATCCTTTTAATCTAATCAGTTCCCTTCTCTTGCTGTTTTCATCCACATTTACATTTGTCCATGCCACTCTGGTTTTAGCCATCTTGCTTCACTTTCTCAGGTTTTACTCAACAGTAGGAATGTAGCTGCAAAAACTTGTAGAGTTCTGTTTCTGAGTCTTGTCAACCTGAGAGTCCTGTGAGGATCCTGTTTCCAAAATTGAGCTCACCATAATATACGTTCTCTCTGGCATTAGCACATTTGCTGTGTTGGGAAGGGTGGGGTCTTTCTGTTGGGTTCCAGTTCTCACTTCTGCATAATCTTGAGCAAAGTTTAATGCAATTCAACTCAGAAGTTTTCAGCATGTACTTTGTTTCAGTTGCAAGAAATGCAGGAGTGGGCAAAATGTAATTTAAAAAATTCCTTGGTCTTATTTTAGTGGGAAGAGACAAAAGACTTAAAGTTAACTGTAAGCTGTATAGTAAGTGATAGAGCTAGGGAGGAAAAAAGGAAACAAGGATAGAGGATGAAGGGTGCAATTTTAAATGGCAGGAAAGTCCACACTTAGAAAGTGACACTTGAGCAAGACCCGAAGCACGAGGGAGGAAGAACATCCCAGGCAGAGGGGCTGGTGTATTCAAAGCCAGTGAGCTTGGTAAGTGGAGAGGGAGGAGAGTGGGCAGTGGTGGGTGACAAGCTCAGAGAGGTGTTACATTGGCCATTATGGGTCATTACAGGGATTCTTAGTGGCAAGAAGCTACAGGAGGTTTCCAAACAGATGAGAGTCCCAAAATGACTTATGGTACAATTTCTCTGAGTCTGTTTTCTCACTTGGAAAAGGACTCATAACTCACAGAGTTGTAAATAAATGCTATATTTCATATGCCTACCCTGGTACAGAGCGTAGTACATGACAAAAAAAATTGGCTGCTGTAAAACAGACTGTACAGAGGAGTTGTTGAGAAATCACATAATGGATTCAGACAAATTTGGTTTTAAACCCCAGTTCTGCCACTGATTGACCACATGAGTGTGGCCAAGTTACTTAACCTCTTTGACCTTTGATTTGCACAGTATCTTCCTAAATGAAGACGGTACAGTGCTTCTTGGCACAAGGGCAGACTTGTAAGTACTCAAAAGAATATAACATGAAATATTTAAAAATTCTTCAGTAAATAGTCAATTCTGTAAATTGGCCATTTCCTCCTTTGACCCCCTCCCCTCCCCCATCCCCATCTACAGCACTTAGCACAATGACCTACTCAAACTGGGGTTGTTAGGGGTGTAGTAAATGTTTACTGAATGAAACAATTTGTCTCTACAAAATTTTCACTGATAATAGATTCTTTTTTTGTATAAATTGGGTATCATCCAAATGTGAGGCACATCACATCTACATTTAAAGGGTCTTAAAATATGAAAAGAAGAGACTACATTGATAAATTGTACATTTTATTCCTTCTGTTTGGTGGTGTCCTGATCGCTCTGTTTTCCCATCTGTGACTAATTTGTTTAGTCATCGTGGAACTTTGTTCTAAGTCTAGTTGTTCCAATGTTCCTCGTAGGCAAATGTTGGTGTGCCATTTCAGGTCTCCTTTTGCTTTCAGAGAAGGAATGCATTGTAAGTAAGCCCAGGAGTTGACTGAATGAAAAAGTTGTACCTTTGCTTTTCTGAGGTTGCTTTGTTTTTCTATAAAAGTCATGACTTTAATTATGAGGAAATAATTTAGAAGCAAGATGAATGTTGCCAAAGACCATGAAATTCAAACATAGGAGTGAGGCAGAATGGGCTGGTGGAATGAGCAGTGGATCTGGATAGTTGAAATTAAATTCCCCACTTCACCAGGCTATTACTCTCTCATCTTGGGAAATTTAACTAGGATGTGAATTTCAGTTCCTGCATCTAAAATCAAGAAGATGCAAATTCCTGACCTACAGACTTATTGGAGGCATTCTTAGGATCAAGTGAGGTAATAGACATGGGAGGGTTGGCAGCTATAAAGCCCTGTGCAAATATTATCATGGGTAAGGGTGGGGGGCGGTGAGCAAGGAATGGCTAGAGGAAGTCCTGAAGAGGGAAAAGGAAAGTATTTGACCTAAAAACCAGAAAAAGAGTAACTTTTCTACCTGTTAGAAAGGAGCTTTGTATCTCTCATCATTCAATTAGGGAGCTCAAAATCTGGACAGGCTATCAGGAAACCTGACTTATATTCCTGGCCCTCCTCCCATCAGTTGAATGACATTAGTAAATAACTCTTTGCAAACAGGTGGCTGACCAGATTCCCTCTTCCTCTGCCCTTCCTTGACTCTTTTTTTTTATTAAACAGTTAATTATCTTTTAAAGAGAAAAATAATTGAAAAACATACATATACATCCATTTAGATTCTATTTCTGGTACTTTTTCTCTTTTTGTGGTTCCACATTTCTGTCATTCTTTAGCTCCCAGAGGACGTGTTTTAACATTTTTTTTCCAGTGTGGTTCTGCTGCTGCTGAATTCTTTTAGTTTTTGTCTGTCTGAAAATGTGTTTTATTTACTTTAGTTTTCAAAAGATATTTTCCCAGGGTATGGAATCCTAGGTTGTCAGGGTTTTTTTTTTTTCATTTGTACTTTAAAGATGTTGCTGCACTGTCTTTTTGCACACATTGTTTCCATTGACAAATTTGTTGCCTTCCTTAACTTTGTTCTTCTGTATGGAAATTCCTTTTTAAATTACAGTATAGTTAATTTACTATATATATATTTTTTCATTACAGTTTATTATAAGATATTGAATATAGTCAGACTTCTAGACTTTCCAATTCTAACTATTTATTCTAGGGGAAAAATAATAATTCACAACAATTCACAAAAGGAGATTCATTGAAGCACTGTTTATAATTTAAAAACAAGTATAAACCAAATGTCCCACAATGAGAATTGGTTAAGTAAGTGGCGTATACAATGGCGTACAGTATAGCCCTTAAAAATGATGTATTAGGAAAAGAATTATAACAAAAAATTGTTGACAATTCATTAAGTACAGAAAACAAGGTATAAGACCACAATATACAGTGTGATCTCATTATAAATAAAAATATATGAACATATAAGCAGAGAAAAAGAGGTGACACCACAGCATATCTTTGGGGTGGGTGGTATTATGGATTTTTTTTTTTTTTTTTTGCTTACTTACATTTTCCAGATTCACAGTGACATTACTTTTACAACAAGGAAAAAAATCTTAATTTTAAAAATTAAGATTGTATATAATTTAAAAAATTATATATTTTTTAAATATGACCTAGAAAAAAGCCTATGGGTTTCCAGACTGTATAGAGTGTGGAAGGCAGAAAAGGAAAGGGCAAAGGAAACAGACACTTGGTGCAGAATCAGGCTTATACAGCAGCTCTGCAGTGGGCCCCCATCCAGGCCTGCAGCCAAGACCTCTAGAACCAGGACATTGCAGATTCCCTCAGCACAGCAGTTTCCTCCAGAGATTGTTAAATGCAGATTCCCGGGCCCAGTCCCAAACCATCTGAATCAAAATATCTGGGGTGGGGCACAGGTCTCTACGTTTAAGACCCTCCTGGCAGATTCTTGTGCAAGCATTAGGGCATGTGTACAATTAGGCCTGCTTCTCTAGGTTTCTGGCCCAGAGTTGGAGAGGACTGAACCTGGGAGTTTCTGTAAGTTTCACAGCTGGACATTTTTGTTATAAATCAGTAAAATCAGGATGTGAAGAAAATATCTCTTGGTGTCCAGCTGACACCACAGCTTTGCATGTGTCCTGAGGGCTTGGCTCCTGGGAGTGACAACCTGTTGGATGACGCATTCACTTTCCAGTGGGCCTGAGCAGAGAGCTGGTACAGGTCCCCTACTCCTGGGACATCAGGTGGCAAGAACACAGAGACCAATCCACTGAGGCTCTGTCCTTCAGAAGCTGAAAAGAAAGTGGTTAAATCAGCTAAAGCCAGGGGCCTCTTAATGAGAGACTGACCTGGACTCAGAGATGAAAAAGTTCTTACTGAATCAAGAGAGGAAACCTCACAGGGGTGCCCATCCATCATATTATAAAAAAGATGAATAAAGAAATTGTGCTAGATCACAGTATAGTTTTTAGCGATCTGCTATACTTCCTGTAGAAGGTTTATATACCCCCATTAACACAGGCTTGCCCATGTGACTTGCTTGGACTTGAAGTTCATTGACTTGGGGGTAACACATGAGTGAAATGAATGGAAGCAACTTCCTTGCAAAAATGTTAAGATCTGTCATCTGGCTCCACCATCTCTCGTTTCTTTCCTTTGCCGCAAGACCAGCATATTCCAGGTTGAGGCAGCCCCTTAAGTCTGGGTATCAGAATGAAGAAGATGTAGATACAGGAAAGACATAGCAGAGCAAGAAGTAAATCTTTGTTGCTAAAGGACCTTGAGACTTTGGAGTCATTATCAGAGCATAATCTAGCTAGAGCTGAATGATAAGGAACCAGTCATTTAGAATTGTGAAAACAAACTAGCAGTATGAAAGTGATTTTTTACAGAAAGCTATCCATAATATGTATTCCCTAGCCTAGCCAAATAGTTTTGATTTTTACACATGCCAATGTGCAAACGTGCTGAAACAGATCATGACGCTTTATGTTGCTTCTTCTCCTGAATTTCTTCAGAGAAGGAGCCTGGGGTAGAGGAGGACCAACTCTCCCACTAGAGGAGGCCAGAGGAAGGGCTGTCTGTGCGCCCATGCCCAGCACAGAGCCGTCTCTTGTCAGTAGAGTGAAACCGAGCGAAGCCATTTCCTCAGCATCATTCACCCCTCGGAAAAAATAATGCCAGGTTATTTCTTTTCCTACAAACAATCTTTCATGCCTGTTGACTATCCTGCCAAGGGAGGGCTAAAAATCAGCCCTGTTCTATGATCTTTCATTTCCTGAAGTCCTAGTCCCATGATAAATATTTAACCTGCACGCAGTGAGGGAGAATTTATAGGAATTCAGCAGTGAACAATGCAGCCATCAATTCTGCCCTCCCAGAGCCTGCAATCCAGTGGGGTATAGAAATAAATCAATTCAATATCTATCAAATAATTACAAACGGAGTAAGTCCCACAAAAGAAACGGTATGCTGTCATAGGTTGGAAAGACAGAGACAGTAGGAAAGAATTTACTTGAAACAAGAGTTTTTGAAACTGCTGACTAGGAAACAGTGAATCATGAACTCTAGATGTTCACAATCAGATCTTTAAAAAAAAAAATAACAGAACGGAATGGAGGTGAATAAAACAGAAGGCATTAGAGTGGGTTACATGTGGTAAGGGTAAATGCTCTTACAGGAAAGTACCATTTCTGGTTCACGATAAAGAACGTGGTTGCTACAGTGGATAGTGGTAAAAATAAGCTTGAAAAAACTAAGATATGGCTTCAGCGAAGATTGCTCTGAAGAAGGAAGACATTACATCGATGGCTAATGAATTGGTTGCCTTTTTTTTTATTAAGTAGTGAAACTTAATATTCATGCTTATATCTGTACAGTGAAACAATAAAAATTAATTCAATTTTTACTAAAGGAAGCAAAATTGCTGTGAGTTGCTCTTTTCAAATATTTATTCTGTTGTTTTGAATAGAAATAGATCTTGAGTTCTCAATGTTAATTAATAGCAGTAGGCCATTCACAGAGCTCCGCAGAATTGCTGGCAGTGATACAAACATGCAGCCTATGTTTCAAAAATAGTGCTCCTCTCTTCCAGAGCAGCCAACATTGCCTGCAGCCTCGTCCTATTCCCAAGCAACTCTCATGTAGTTAGGGAATTGGTATCCAAAATTACACAGACATAAAAAAAAATTATACAGACATTAGAACATGAAGTTTAGACTTAATTCCCACAATTTCTGTTTATTCTCAAAGATTTAATAAAATCACGACCATTCCATGATTAGTACCATCTTAACCCCTCTGGCAATTAAAAAACAAAGGCAGCAACACATCTGTAAGTCACTGCACACGTTCATTTCTACAGAAAAATTTCCATTTTGGGCTGGAGGTGTTTTTGGGGAAGAAAAAAAAAAGCGATTATATTTGTTGTCCAAGGACTTGGTCTTGCCTTTTCTTTACCAGATTTAAGAAACTTTGGGACATTTTTTGGACAATATTTTTTCCAAGGCATCCACGGAATTTAAGACCTTTTCACCTGGTTCAGAAGTAGCTCTTCTGAACTCTCACCCTCTGGGTCTCAAGTTAGAAACATATGTCTCTTCCAATACAGCATTCAGAGAGTATGTATATGTCAGTATTTTAAAATACTTACACATACAAGTTCGTGGATATTCAAGATACTGGTAACAGTGGGGGTCAGGGGATAGAGATAGTTCATTTTCACTGGATGTCTGCAGCAGATACCATAGGTTAGCTCTTAACACACATTCCAATCCGGTTTTTCCTTTGCCTTCCTCTCTGTAGACCTAAGAAGCTGAAAACGTACCTTCCAAGACTCCCTGCCACCAGGCTGGGCTGTATGATATATTTCTAGCCAATGAGATGCAGGCAGAAAATCTCTACATTTTGCCCTTTGCCCTTGTGTCTTCCCTCTTCCTTTGGCCTTGAACACTGACATAATACTTGGAGGTCAAGCAGCCTTGGGGACAAAATTCACATACCAAGGGTGGAAGGAGAAGACTGGCTCCTTGAGTAGCTCCCAAGATTTACACTACTGTGGGAATCCTAATTATATAAGAAAAATAACCCAACATGTTCACTCCTTTGTACCTCAGTAGCGATGCAAAGCTGAAAGTACTCTCAGCATTTGATAGGTTTTTTTTGTTTGTTTTTGTTTTGTTTTTGTTTTTCACTGTTTGGACCAAGTATATGCATTACCTATTCGAAAAATAATTAAAAAACTAAAAACAATGCGAAGTATACATAAATCTTTGTTACTTTTTTTTCTTTTTTTGAAGTTTTTTTCTGGGGGGAGAGGTAATTAGATTTATTTACTTACTTATTTTTAGAAGAGGTATTGGGGATTGAACCCAGGACCTCATGTATGTGCTCTACCACTTGAGCTATACCGTCCCCCCTCCTTTTTTGTCCTTAATAGTTGAAGAAATTTGTTTGGACTCCTCACTACCTAAACATTCAGGTTATCAAAAAGTTATTCTAGTCTTTTCGTGAGCATGGCTACAACCTAGGCCAGTAGCCACTAAGTTAGTGACACACCAGAAGCCTCTGGGGCCACCTGGATCTCTTTGCCAGAAGAGTTGCCTTTGTGTTTGTTTTTAGAATTACTGGACCACACATGTAAGATCGTGAACTCATGGGAAGAATTCTGGAGACACCAATTTATCAGACAATTTTCATTTCATCCAAGATGGTATAACATGCATAGATGTGCATCTGAAATCATCTAAGTTACTGGCAACTAATGTGTCCTGTCATTCACCAAGAAGCTAAGAGATTCTTGATTTATTCTGAGCTCTTTGATAAGATAATGCTCCCTTGTGGTACTTAAAGGTAAAAATTATAAGATAAAGTTAACAGTCGCAAACAACAGAACCCACTCCAGCTAGAATAAGCAGAAAAAGGATATATGAAGGGTATGATCAGTCCCACTACTAGTCCAAAATGCATATGAAAAGCCATCCATTCCTCAAGATACCTCACGGCCATTTATTGAAAAGGAATGCCATCTGTTATAATAAATATGTGGTGACTATGCGTATGAATAGTGCACGATATGCAGCCCGGGATATCAAGTGACTTACATAATTCCTGGAAGAGGGTGAGAATCAAGCTTGGAAGCCACACAGTCATGAAACACTCCCAGTCACATTGCAGGTCAGCTCTAGGGGACACCTAGAGCCACTGCTGATGGGCACAGACAGCCTAGCTCACCTTGTTTTCCCTGGGCACTGTATCCAGCTCTTCCCTCCCCATGGCTGCTTTGAAAGCTAGCTGTCTCTCCATCCTCATCAGAATGAAGACGACAAAGTGCTTGCTTCTTCTCACCACTAGCTGCTGAAACAGAAAGGCGAATTCATCTGATCAATGAAGTCTAGGTCATTTGCATATATGCTAGCTGCAAGAGATGCTGGGAATCAAGTTGCTGGCTTCTACTTAGGGAGGTGCTGACTCATAAAGTTGGAATTTGCAAATTGAGTAAGGGTGTTCAAAGGCTTTGAGGATCATCCAAAGAGCATGATGATGAACAAATGACATATATCCATGAGAGCTGGCAGACATTGTGCTGGACAAGAACTTCTCACTTTGGCGTTGCTTCTTTCAGTCTTCTTAGTGTCCCCTTCCCATTATAACATTCTAGCTTCTAAGATCCTCCGAAATAGGTGAATTCTCACCGGGAGTTGAGAGACATTTTCCTTCCTTATGACTCTCACTTTGCTAATAAGTTGCTCCCACTAACACTGACGGAGTTGTGTCGATTCTGTGAGGTTTAAAGGGATGAGAAATTGAGAACCACTGCTCTGTGGTGATGAGAGTGGAGAGGGGTGTAGTGGGGTGGGTAGAGAAGATGAAAGACGGGAGGTGGGACGACCAGGTGCCAAGGCCACAAGGTGGGAACAAGCTTGGTGTCCTGCAGGACCGAGGAAGGCTAGTGTGGTTGATGTGCGGAAAGCAGAGAAAGTTCCAGATGTGGTCAGTGAGGTAGACCTGGTGGCCATGAAAGGAGTTCGGATTTTACTGGAAGTGAAGTTGCAAGGCTTAATAAGAGAAGTGATTTTAAGGTTACTATGTGGAGTGTAGATTTCAAAAGGCAATCGTCTGAAGCAAGAAGACCAGTCAGGATCTGTTGGAGCTCGTGTTTGTTGTCATGTTTTACCATCCAGCTCAGAAGTGACCCCTCTTTTAGAAGTCTTCCTGGTTTTGTCAGGCAAAGCCAGTTTCTCCTTGAATTCAGCATGGTCCCTTAGACAAGTACACTATTGATGCTTCTTTCTCTCCCGGTAGACTGAGTTCCTGCTGGGTCCCCTGGTTGGCCTCCAGCCCTGTGCTGCCACAACCGCTCTTCTGGAGGGAAGTGGGATAAAGGGAGAGCCTTTGAAGCCTGTCCGTACAGGCTGTCCTTCCAGCTAACGGGGGCTCTCTGGGGAATGTATGTTTGACTTTCTATTCCCGGTAATATAAGTTCAAATGTTTACGGATGTTTGAAGTTGGGATGAAAGCATTTCTATTCATGCTGCTAGAATCTGTGAGGCTTTTCTTTTCTTTCTTTTTTTTTAACTTGGGTTACTTGGCTGGGGAAAGGAATGTAGTGTGAGGATCAGAGTGAATCCTTGAGGCAGGTAAACCTGGATGGAGCTGGACGGCAGAGTCCCGGCCTTCTAAACTGGGAGCCTGGGGCGCCGGCCAGAGGCGCCTGGAGGTCGGGAGGGCGAGTGGAGGGTCAGGCAGTCCCCGGGTTGTACAGGTGAGGCAGAAGTTTCGAGAGAGACAGAGCCCAGCCAGAAGGCTCCGGGCCCAGCCCACCTAGACAGGGAAGGGCCGGGCAGCGGGCCGGGGTCATGTACCGCGCCGCTGGCCAGCTTGTCCCAGACATTCCGCGTCCGCGGCGGCGGGAATGCGCGGGCCCGGCTGCACGCTGCCCCGGCTGCACGCTGCCAGGGGCCGGGTTCGCGGGGCGGGGCGTACGCCCGAGGGGCGTGGCCCAAGGCCACGGGGAGGGGCTCAGGGCCGTGGGATCTTTAAATGAGCAGCCCGCGCGCCCGGCACCGGCCCGCGACTGACCCAGCCAGTGAGTGAGCCACTACCTGCCGACAGACACGGGCAGCAGCACCGTGCTGCCAGTCATGCCTCGCCACCTCCCGGGACTGGTCCTGCTGCTCTGGCCGCTGCTGCTGCTGCCACCCCCACCCCTCGCCGCCCCCGGCCCCCAGGCCTGAAAGGGCTTCCGGAGGTTGGGGACTCGCGGCCCAGGGGGCAGCCCTGGACGCAGTCCCGCTCTGGCCGCCCTCACCGGCGCGGCCTATGCAGGGGTCGGCCAGCCTGGCGGGGCCCGCCGCGCAGGTATGGCCTGGGCGAGGGCGGGAGAGGGGCCAGGCCGAGAGGGACGCCTGGCAGGAGGGCGGGAGGGAGATCCAGGGCCGGTGCCAGCGGGGTGGATGGATGGGCACGGGAATCCAGCGTCGAATGAGAAGGAAAAGCCTTCGTCATCCGACAAGTGTTTCTTCCATCTCAGTCTGCGCCAGACCATGTTGCAGAACAATCCCCTCCCCAACGAACTCTGGAAAACTGAGGTCCAGAGAAGGGAAGGGAGATGCCCAAGGGCACTCGTAGCCAGGGCTAGACTTTGAATCTCTAGAAGTTCGAACTCCAGCAACTGCCCCCCTGAGATTTGGGCAGGGAGGATGGGGCAACTGTGGGAACACAGGGTACCTCCCAGCTCTCTGACCATTTCCACCTCTGGTTCAGTTCAATAAACCCTTCCTGAGATTTTGCTTTTAGTTCTCTGATTGACTGGGCCCCAGCCCCAACCTGTACTCTCTTACATTCTCAAACACTCAAGACACTTTGGGTCTTTGGTGAACAATTTCATTTCTCTTTTGGGTCAGTAGTTGGTTCCTGTGGCAGAGCAAATCTCCTAGAGCAGCAGAGCTGGAAGATCATCTGACCGAATCCCTAAAAGCACATGTAGGGAAACAGGATTTTCAAGCCAAGGGGACTCAGCAAATCAGTGTCAGAGCCTGGGGTAAAACTCAGAGCTCAGGTATCCCAAGCATGGGTCTTTCTACTGCTCCAAGCTACCGAGCTCTTAATATGGTTTATATGAGATTTTATCTTCATTACCAAAAAGTCCAGCTTCAGACATGTAAAGAGAGGCTGCACCAAACCATTTTCTGAATGTTGAGTCTCATCTGGCCAGTTTCATCTGCCTCAGCCTGATTTGTGTTGTTTACCCCTCCTGCACCTTTCTGGATAATGTTGATGAAAAGCACAAGGGATACTTCCGTGCCCAGCTCCACTGGGCTGGATTTGAAATGGTGAGAGCATTGTCATTGAGACAGGCTGTGCCAGGGTTTACAATGGTTAAATTCAGCTGGTAGCTAGTTGGTTGCTCCAGGCCAGGCAGGAATGGGGATAGGGGAGAAACTTGTCTCCCAGAAGTAAATATTACCTCTGGTCCTGATCCACTTCCCTTGGGGATGGAACTGGGAGAGGGAGGAGGGATTCTGCATGGGGTGGTCATATTTCCCCTAAGCAGCACTCGTCCTTCATTACCTGGGATCCAACTCAATATTGAATGATAATTCTTTAACAAACACCACATTGCACTCTTTTCCAAATTCCCTCCTTTTTGCATCCAGAAATTGCTAAGCTTTGCTATGGGCTTTTATTTCTAGTGGAACTATCAGAAATTAACAATTACTGTGAATAAGGAAGCATTTTAGGAAATTCAGATTCTCCATTTTCTTGGTTTTTGAGAATCAAAGTGCTGTTAACTAGTAAAGAGGAATGAGATTCAAAAACAGTGAGGAGAGGGTCCAAATCAGGAAGTGAGCAGATAATCACAGAATGTCCTGCCATCCGAGTCAGGCCCCCTGTATTTTCTATTCCTGTGGTAATAAATTACCACAAACTTAGTGGCTTAAAACAACACACATTTATTATCTAGGAATTCTGTAGATCAGAACTCTGACACTAGTCTCACTGGACTAAAATTAAGGTGTCAGCAGGGCTGCGTTCCTTTTGGAATGATCTTAGGGGAGAATCCGTTTCTTTGCCTTTTCCAGTTTGTAGAGGCTGCTCTCATTCCTTGGTTCATGGCTTTCCCCCTCCGTTTGCAAAGCCACCAAAGGCAGGGTGAGTTCTTCTCACATGCCATCTCTCGGATTTCCTCTTCTGCCTCCCTCTGCCGCTTTTATGGGCTTCTGTAATTACATTGGACCCACCAGAATAATCCAGGATAGCCTCCTCATCGCAAGTCTTTAATCACACCTGCAACATCTCCTTTACTACATAAATTAACATACTTACAGGTTCTGGGGATTAGGATATGGACATATTCACGAGGTGGGGAGGATTATTCTGCCCACCTCACCCTCTGTAACCGCCCATAGATGATTCCATGTGAAAAACCAAGTGGAGAAGGAAGGAATCCTGCATGTTTACTTTTAAGAACATAACCTAGATATTAGTAAGGGCATCATTTGGGTGTTAGTGACAGGATTGCTAGATACATAGTTTTCCTTTTACTCCAGTTATGCAAAAACATCCAGATCCATCCTCCAGAAAGATTTTCTTCTTCTTTACTCTTGATGCATAGCAATCAGGGATGAAATTAAATTCTGGAGTTGTTTAAAAAAAAAAGAATTAAATCTTTTTGACTTAGCTAAATACATGACATACAGCATATTTCAGGCTGGTGGCTCAAAGTCAACATGCAGGATATTGACTAGGTATATGAGATAATGTTGATTTCTGTGGTGGAAAATGTTGCCTCATAGAGAGGCAACCATGCAGTGAAAAGTCCCTTTGGGATAGGAGTTAGGAAACCTGGAGTCCAATCTATGTTCTACAGCTTTCAAGCTCTTATACCTCCTTGAGACTCAGGTTTCTCACCTGTAAAATGGGTATAAGAACAACCTCTGCATCTCTGACATCACAGGGTTGTGGTGTTGGAATCCTATGATCGCCAAAAGGTTATTGAAAGTAGAATATTATTTACTTTTCTAATTAAATACATCTAGGAATCAGGATAAAACCAAGAAGATAGTTTTCAGTTTTTAAAAGAAATCTATATAGATGCATAATTCCTGTTCCAGACAGGGCTTTTTCTGTCATCAACTGCTTAGCCTAGGAATTTATTTTGAACAAATAAATACCTATTCTTTCCCCCGCTATCCACGAAGTAAATTGCCTTCTTAGAGTAGCATCAATTTCCAGCCCCCTATTAGGAAAGAAAAGACCCTAATGACACTTCATGCTCAGGTATCTCGTTTCCATTTAGGGCTTGGTGTATATGATGTGTGTGTGCGTGTGTGTGTGGGTATGTGCTGGAAAAGAAGGAGCAATGACCTGAAAAAGGCTTCTCTCTTAGCCTGGCCAGACTTTTGGACTTGATTTTGGTGGCTAGGAGAGAGAGGAGAGTAGAATGAGTTTGTCAGAAGGGAATGAATAAGAGGAGGTGAAAACAGAAATGTACTATGTAGTTACAATGTGCCAGGTCCTTTTGTGTGGGAAAGATACAAGTTCCTTGAGGGCAGAGAATCTGGCTGACTTGTTTTAGTAGCCCTTTGGCTTAATACCCAGTAAGCTTTCAAGAAAAAAATTTGGTAAATGAAAAATGAAAGAGGTCACTAAGAGAGTTCGGTGGGGGCCGTAGGATGGAGATCAAGTCAAAATCTCTGCTTCTTAAACAAGACATGCTCACAAAGATGCAAATGCAATACACATGGATCAGATTAAGTTCCACGTAATCTGCTTCTTTCCACTTTCAAGCTATAGCTCAGCGCTACGTGCACCGCAAAATCCACTAAACATGAGTGAATGACCAGTTGGAGGGAGAGTTTAGGGCCACTCTGGAGTAGTCTTCACCACCTTGGGAGTGGAGTAAAAGAATGAAGCCACCAGGAGAACACGTGTGCCTCAACTCAAACTTCCATTGCCTGAGGGGTCTGTGAGGCCTGGGCAGGGGAGTGAGCCGTGAGGCTGCCCTGTCACATGGTTCAGGCACTGTCCTGTTGCCTCAGGTGCACAAAGTGCCCAAGAAAGGTCTGGAATCCATTTATTCCTGAGAGTCAAGAGGAACCTTCGAGCAAAACTTTACGCAGAGGGATGAGACTCCAAGTGAAATGTCAGGACTTAGCCAGTCTATAGGAGAGATGTTTAGGGAAAGTCACACCTTTATGTGAATTCTCACTAGTGCGTTCTGAAGGCCTCAGTGCTTTCAACATCCAAATGGAGGGTGGTCTTGGGCAAGTGAGCAAACGGGTAATATGGGGTCAGAGGATGCTGTGTTGCCTGGTCTCCAATCCCAGAGCTCTCCAGGTGGGAGAACTGCCAGGTTTCTGACTGTGGTCTGATCATGGCTTGGTCATTTCTGTTCCCCACACCCTTATTTGCAGGTGTTTGCAAGAGCAGGCCCTTGGACTTGGTATTTATCATTGATAGCTCCCATAGTGTACGGCCCCTGGAGTTCACCAAAGTGAAAACATTTGTCTCGTGGATAATCGACACTCTGGACATCGGGGCTGCGGACACGTGGGTGGCAGTGGTGAACTACGCTAGCACTGTGAAGATTGAGTTTCATCTCGGTACCCACTCAGATAAGCAGTCCCTGAATAGGGCCGTGGCGTGGATCACACCCTTGTCTACAGGCACCATGTCCGGCCTGGCCATCCAGACAGCAATGGATGAAGCCTTTACAGTGGAGGCAGGAGCTCGGGGGCCCACTTTCAACATCCCTAAGGTGGCCATCATTGTGACAGATGGGCGGCCCCAGGATCAGGTGAACGAGGTGGCGGCTCGGGCCCTGAGCTCTACGCTGTGGGTGTGGACCGGGCAGACATGGAGTCCCTCAAGATGATGGCCAGTGAGCCCCTGGACGAGCATGTTTCCTACGTGGAGACCTACGGTGTCATTGAGAAACTTTCCTCTAGATTCCAGAAAACCTTCAGTGGTAAGTCTTTGCTTCCCACTAGAAAGGGTGTTATAGTTAGACATCGTGTATCCAAAGAAAAAGAGATTTATTCTTTTTTTTCCTTTCTTTTGGTGGAAATTTTAAGGAAAACTTTTATAAATAATGTTTTTTTGTGCTTTTTTTTAATGAATGTAAACACAATTTGTTGATTAGGAATATAGAGCTGCCTTATATATGTAACTTGCTTTGCTCATAAAATCTTCATGTTTGCATTAGAAATGTGAAGTTCTGGAAGTATCCAGGATAAATGATCCTGTGTTCCCTGATGGGGTCAGGAAAATAAATAAATAAATAAATAAATAAATAAATAAATAAATAAATAAATAAATAAAATAACTCAAGACACCTCTTTTCTCCCTTCTGCCCACCACAGTTTTTCTAGATGTTTTCTTTAGTTTTACCATCTCTAGGTTTAACAGAACCCTGTTGGTTTTCCTGCAGAAGACGGGGAAGTGTATCCGTCCACAGAAGAATCAGCTGGCTTGCATTCCAGCGGAACTGTCAGAGTGCACACTAGGGAATACTCCAGTTTTCAGGTTGGCTCTTTCTCAGATTACTCCTTGTGGATGGGCAGGATTAGGGACCAGGGAGACTGAGATTTCAGCTCACTCGTGAGCTAGCGCGAAGCAGGGTATTTTTTGTTTTTGTTTTTTGATCGTTCTGTTACTGTCCTCCTTTCTTCCTTTAGGATAGAGTTTAAATACGAATATGCTGATTTAATTAGAATTTTTAGCATGACTCAGCCAAATCCACGAATATGAATCCATTCAAAGCTGATGTTTGCTTTCAGTCACTGATCGGTATTGCGAATTTGTGGGACTCAAACTTTTTAATTTTAATTTTAATTTTATTCTTGTTTTTCTTCTTAAAGTTTCTATTTCTCTCTGTATTCATGCTTTATGTTTTTTGTCATTTGGAGATAATCTTTCAAAGCCCCCTATGGAATTATCCAGGCAGGTGTGGACAGATTTCTAGTTCAGGTGAATTTTAGCAGTGTTATTATTACTTTTTTTTTAGAGGAGGGATATATTTAGTTTATTTATTTTTAGAGAAGGTACTGGGGATTGAACCCAGGACCTCCTGCATGCTAAGCATGCACTTTACCACTTGAGCTATACCCGGGCACTGCCCTGTTCAGGTGAATTTTAAAATGTAGATACCTTTGGCTATATAATCTATTCCACATTTTGTATTTTCAACATGCATTTATTGATCACTGACGATACAAAGAGAAAGGTAGTCCCTCTCTACTATCCAGCAACAGTCTGAGGGTGTGGATGAGACAAACAAGTGGATCAATAATTACAATTGTAAATTTCAAGGAGACTTTTTATATAAATGAAGGTGAAACTCAGCAGTCAACAATTTGTCAGGAAATGGGAGATGAAGTCTCGGTCAGGACCTAAGCCAGACCTGGCTGAGGCCCCCTTGTCTTTCCTGCCCCAGGACACTGGGCCTTCACAAACTGTCCTTGGCTTTGGTGGCATCTACTCGGCATTCATTGGTTTCCCAAAAGAAAATGGCTTTCTTTCTCCCAGGAAAACCCCTTGTGCTTGTGGGTGAGAGCTTTTCCATAAAGATACTAGTCTGTAGCAAGGCTGGGTCTCAAAGCTAGCACCTGGGGTTGGGGGTTGAAGGACATAAAGTAACAAGCAGTGAGTGGCCACCTTTTCATTCTGGTACAAAAGGCCTGCTTGTTCTGGGGAAAAATATTCTTTCTATGGAAAAAAGACTGAGGGGTAGCTTGTTGTAGTCAACGGGCTGGAAAGATTATTCCATGAAAAGGCCCTTCTTAGGAAAATATTAGCCTTGTCCTGTTGCCAAAAAGTGGAGACTGGGTAACCTGCCATGGGGGTGCTGGCCTCCTCCAAAAGGCCTCCTTGGTTTCTCAGAAATGACTCCATTCATTGATTCTTCTATCAAAACATGTCACTAGGAAAAAAAAAAATCCAAAGAGATAGAAATGACTCCAGGAGCAAAAAGATGGAGATGCACTTTAGCTAACATCATCTTATTTATTGTGTTTTTCCTTTTCTTTTTACCGGTTTGTGTATAGCATATGAGTTTATTCTCCTGGCAGATAGGAGAGCTCCTGAGGTAGCATGCATATACATTTGAGTTCAGGAACCCATGTTGCATATTCAGAAGACAGTTACCTGCATTGCCCTCCACCATTTGCATGTTCAAACACGTATTGGTGCCCAAGAGTGAGTGGGTTCCAGGCCGAGAGGAATGTCTGAGTGTGAATTGTTTAGACACAAACTATAGAACCCTTGCAATCTGGGTTCTGGTTGCAGTGGGACCACTAGCTCATAGAACTTCAGGAAGTACTTTATTGTTCTCCCTGTTTCTTGTTGGGAAGCAAAAGTCTTTTTTTCTGGTCAGGTGGATATGCTGAATAAAATATCAAATTGCCTGCCTCCTGTAAATGTTTGGCTAGGGCTCCAAATTCAAAATTCCCTTTCTCCTTTGAGAAGTCAACCGTAAGATCTATGATTTTAAATTAGTAACATTACTAGTTACTAATTTAAACATTACTAAGAGTGGTATTTGTAATAGGCCAGGGACAGAGGAAAAGAGCCAGTTTTTATAGTGAACTAAAGATAGCATTGGAGAGGAACCCAGAGAGCAATGTGTTTTTGACATGGGAGAGAAACTATCTAAAATGCTTCTTACATGTCAACGCTGACTGTTATAAATTTCTTTGCACAGCTCTGGACCCGTGCATGCTTGGCACACACCAGGGCCAGCACGTGTGTGTCAGTGACGGGGGAGGCAAGCACCACTGTGAGTGCAGCCAAGGCTATTCCCTGAATGCTGATAAGAAGACGTGTTCAGGTGAGGCCTGCTTAGGGGATGGTGGCTGACTGCGACTGATGCGGGGACTCACTCTCTGGGCTGGAGACTGGCTTTATGCTTTTCTCCTCACTGCCTTTTGGCTGGTTTTCTGTTATTAACAATTTTCCCTGAGAGGGAACAGGAGAAGAAAAGTGAGATAATACATAAAACAGCCTATGGTGGGACTTACTACTAGTTTTAGAGAGAAGGGCCAGTAGGGAAAAGGGCTAGTGTGGAAAGGGCCCAAACTCTTGGTCTTTTGAGCATTTGAATTTTTTTCCTGGATTTATTTAATTAAATAATTAATTAAATACAAGCTACTCTGGCCTTTGTGACTATAGACACTCGTGGAATCTAGAAATGGAAGAAAACTTAGGGAGGTTCTCACACATCGGCCATATGAGCCATCACATATAGTCAGTGAAGAATGGGAATTAGGTCCATTTTGTAAAATCCTAGAAAAAAGTTTTTGAGAGGAAGAAAACTTAGAGATTGTTTAATTCAACATACTCATTTTATAGGTTGTGAAACTGAGACCTAAGGAAGGGAAAAGGATAATCCTCGTCATGGGGCCTGGTAGTGAAGGAGCCAAGACCAGGGGTCATCGGTTCCTATCCTCCAGCCCAGTAGTCTCCTTCTTGTGCCGGTCTGTCTTGTTTCATTAGCATTGTGTGTGTGTGTGTGTGTGTGTGTGTGTGTGGTATGGCCCACAATCATTTACTCACCACGCTTCCGGTATGTTGACATTTGTCCTGATCGTCTTTTGATAGCTATTGGTAAGTGTGCTCTTAACTCTCATGGGTGTGAACACATCTGTGTGAACGACAGAGCGGGCTCCTACCCCTGTGAGTGCTACGAGGGTTATACCTTAAATGAAGACAGGAAAACGTGTTCCGGTAAGTGGGGCAGGGGGCTTTACTATTGCTTCCCTGTCTACCTGCCTCCCTAGCCAGCGTTAGGGAGGGGGTCCATCGATGGGGAACTTGGTCTCTTTTCCTCTCTCGCCATCTTGGGCTTTTCCCACCTCTTATTAGAAACGTTAGAAACAGCAGCATGTGTGTATCATGACCCACATGTGTGAGTGTGTTGTTCATTTCCTTCTCTGTACCCAGCCCCCAACAGTCCTTTCCAGATGCTAAAGACACTTTAGTAAATTAAAATTACATAACACTCCACAAGACACTTATTACTTTTAAAGGGAAAACAGTAAGTTCATAGTGGAGAAACCTGGTAGACATCACTTCAGCCAAGTGAGCAAAATTAACGTCACCAGCAATGGCACATAGTGATGTTGTGGATCCCCTGACATGATGTTCTGAGGGCCCAACAACACATCTGTGGTATACTTGCTGAAAACTCAGAATCATGAGGAAGCCTCAGACAAACCCAAATTGAGAGACATTCTACAAAATACTTTTTCAGTAATTTTCAAATGTGTCACTGTATGAAAGGCAAAGAAAGGCTGAGGAATTGTCCCAGATTGGAGGAAATTAAGGAGATGTGACAACTTAATGCACTTTGTGATCCTCGACTGGATCCTGGACCAGAAAAAGAACGTTAGTGGTGGAACCATTGGCAAAACTTGAATAAGGTCTATAGATTAGTTAATAGCATTGTATCAGTGCTAATTTTCTGGTTTGATAATGACACTGTGCTTGTATAGGATGTTAACATTTGGGGAAATGGGGTGAAGTACAGGACTTTTTGTACTATTTTTGCAACTTTTTCGTGAGCCTGAAGTGATTTCAAAATGAACAGTTCAAAGGTTAAAAAATAGTTTAAAAATATGTCAGTACAGAGAAAAGATCACTGAGTGGCAATTTGGGTCTTGAGTTCTGATGCTGCTCTGAGTCAGTTGGTCTCCTTTGGACTCAGTTTCCTTATTTCTTACAAGAGAGGGTTGAGCTATGGTTTCTTCAAACTCTAGTTCAATCTCTTTCTGAATCTAGTATAATTAGCCCCACAACTGTTGGAGTCCCTCAGATTCAGCATAAATACAACAAACCTATAAGGAATGCCTTACAAAGTATTTATGAGATACTCAGATTATGAAAACTCAGTAAAAATGATTGTGAACATGAGTTGAGGAAGATAGAAGAATAAGTATTATATGTGTAGGATTTTGTTTTACTCAGCTAATTTATTGGTAAGAACAAATATGACTGATGGCTTCGAATGGTTTCTAATCAGTTTTCTGCTTCTGCATTTCTACCTACAAATAAGAAGATTGCTCTATATGGGTAATAAAAGACTTTTCCACGTTTAATTTCTTTCCTTCTGGACTTTCGTTTGGCAGCTCAAGATCAGTGTGCACTTGGTACACATGGCTGTCAGCACGTTTGTGTGAATGACAGCGCTGGATCCTACCACTGTGAATGTTATGAGGGCTACACTCTGAATGAAGATAAAAAAACATGTTCAGGTAAAGTCCATTCAATAAACCCTTTCACATGTGGCTCTTTCTACTGTGGTGAAACCAACTTGCAATTTACCAAGAGAAGATTCTTAAAGGTAATGTAAAGAATCGGGCCTCAGACATTCTACCATGTTTACAGACCAAGACACAGTGCTCAGAGGGCAACGAGCTCATTAGGTTTTGCAAACATAGCTTACTTCAGACAATTACTTGGAAATGGGTAGGCAGTGGGGGATATGAGAAAAGCTAATTGAATGCAGGGTCCTTATCCAGGAAAATTTTATAGCTCTGTAAAGCAAATAGGAAACTTTAGAGGAAGTCAGTTGGACAGTAACTATTTGGTGTAACAGGCTGAAAGTGATCTTTTTCCAATTAAAACTTGGCCTGGAACTTTTCTGTAGCGTTAATCTTAAAGCTGGATTGTTTCAGTAAAGGAGACTTTGTAAACGACTGAATTAGACCCACACAGATCTTCCAGTAAGTTTGAAGCAAGTCCTTTCCTGACAGTTTCTCGATGATCAATCTTGGGTGAATCTGAGCCTTATGACTTGGTGAGGGAGCCCATGCCAGCACTGCTAATCCTCATTAGTTTGATTTAAACTCACTGGCAGAACAGGGTGGCATTTATAATGTAAAAACACACCTTAGAGAAGCTCCTAGCTCTCCGAGTGGTGTTTCATTTTAGCATACTCCATATTTTTTTTAGGTTTTATGTGTATTTTCTTCTCCCTTGAGGAGATACATTACATGACCTTTTCAAAAGAGATTAAAAGAAGTGGAATATCACCAAGTCCCCTTTTTTAAAAAAATGAGATCAGTACAAGAGTACTGAGCATCTATTGATTCCCAGGACTGTGCTAAGCACTGTGGGGCTATAAAGTGGAAGCTTCTGCCTCTGGGTGCAAAGAGAACCAGCACCTTAAGGAAGCAGGGACTAAGTAGTCAGGGGCTGGTGGTACTAAGGGCGGCAGAGGCAGGATGTCCAGGCCAGACACAGAGGGGATGGGGCTGGAGGTGGGCCTTGGAAGGTAGCGAAGGTTTAGATGGAGAGCGGCAAGGGCAAGGGGCGTGGCTTGTGTTGGTTTGTTCAAGGGTGGAGGGACTAAATCACCTGGATGGAGAGGACTCATGGTCACACATCTCAAACCATCACAAATATTCCCACTTGGTACTTTAAACTGAGGCCTTTAAACAGAAGGCCTGGAAAAAGGAAACAAAAACAAATTTAGATGTAAACTAACAGATATTATGGAATAAAAACGGAACATTTTACTAAAAAAAGAAATCAAAGACGATTTTCAGTTAAAAAACTTTATGAGGAAACTGAGGTACAAACAGATTAAGTGACTTGCCTGTAGTCACTTGATTGCTGAGTAGCAGAGCCAGGATCTGAATCCAGGTACTTGCTCTGGTGGTGACACATTCTCTCAAACACTAAGCCATACCATCTCAGGGTAGAAAGCACAGGAGAGCAAAAGGAGATAGAAGAAAAAGACAAGATGGGGCAGTTAGTATTTTTCACATTTTAAAGTAATAATGAATCCATTCTAAAACTGGGTGCATGACATGGGCCAGATACCCTGCAATGACCTGCCTACCCCTTGCTGGGCAGTGGGAAGGCTTGTAAATTAAATGCGGAGCCGCAGATCGGGGGCCGGAGGCTGCAGACTTGTATGCTTGTTATTTCTGGAGCGGCTGCTAAGCTGGGATGAGGGGAAAATGAAATGCTCTGATATTTTGCTGCAAACATCTGAATTGTAGTAGTGAAGGAGAGTATCACTGTGAAGGTTGGGAAGACTAGGGGTGGATTACATAGGGCCATATGTTTCATGAAAAGTATTTTGTAGGCAATAGTGAGCCACGGAGGGGTTTTGAGCATGGAATGACACTTAAGAGAAGAGTTAGAGGGGAACAGATAAAATAGTTTGGCTCCTTTAGTGGCCGAGGAAGAAGCTATGTCTCCCAGGAAGCCCTTGCTCCTTGTAACGTACTTACTTGTGACAGGTAATAAGTGCTTCCTTATCCAGTCATACACCATCGTCATCACTGTCATTGCTGTTATTTTTGTCTCTATCTCTGTGCGCGTGTGTGCACATGCATGCAAGCCATTGTTTTCTGTCCCACTGTGTATGTATCAAGGGCAGGCCCTCAGTCAGTACAGTCTTTTTTGTGCAGCATCAGTTTAGCTCCAGGTGCAGGCCAGGTAGGTCCCTAATAAGTTATTTTTGGTGATGGCGAAGATAATCCTTTGTATAGGTGGAGACGTTGGAGGCATTTATGGTCATCAGGAAACGCCAAAGGTAAGTTCTGGAACAGAATCAAGACTCAGTGCTGCCCCAGTGCTGTAGGTAGGAAGAAAAGAAGGTATCCAAGATTTCTACAAGAAATAAAAAGGAAAGTGGTGCAATAAAAGGTGAGGCTAAAGAGATGTTAGGGAAAAGGGAACCAGGTCTTCTGAAACACTTCGTTGATGACTGAAGGAGTCATTTGCTGTACTTGTTGGGATCAAACCAAAGGTTCTTTTCTCCCAGAAGTTTGGGTTTGGTTTCCTATTGTAATCTGTGAATATTTTATTTCCTGCCCCACTCCTGGTCAGTTCGTAACAAGTGTGCTCTGGGCTCTCACGTTGCCAGCACATTTGTGTGAATGACGGGACCGCCTCTTACCACTGAGATTGTTACAATGACCACACCTTGAATGAAGACAAGAAGACATGTTCAGGTAAGACTGTCCCTTTAAGCCTAATTCATGTGGTTAGGACAGTCTTCTAGGAGTAAGCTGTCTTGTCTCCAAGTCTGGAGCACAGTTCTGAGTCTTGCTCCTGGTCAGAATCCTCCAGTGGTTCCCAGCTGTCGTCAGAATGGAATAATTCTACTTTTCCACCAGGCATTCTTTCTTCTGCGATCTGACTTCATCATTTCTCTGGTTTTTTTTTTAATACAAATTTATAGATTAAATAAGCAATGATGGAAAATAACAGAATAGGGGTTGGAGGAAACTATTTCAGGTTGGGGGGCTGTCTCTGAGGAGGTGACATTTGAAACCTGAGAACTGGCAGCAGGTAGGTTGAGACTGGAGGCTGGCAGGAGGAGGGGGAGCAATGCTAGGCCCTGTGTGGTGGCTTTAGAGGGGAGAGAAAGTGAAAGGCCACCAGTGTGACAGAAGCATGACCAGCCAGGAGGAATGTGGTGTAAGATAGTTTGGAGAGTTAGGCAGGAGCCAGATCATGCTGATATCCTGGGGCAAGGGAAATTCTATGAGAAATGGGAAGTCATGGAGAGTTTGAAGCAGAGGAGTGACATAATGCTGTTTATATTTTTAAAAGTCACTCTAGCTGCTGTGTGAAGAGTAGATTGAAGAGGATGGAGAGCAGAGGAAATCCAGTTTGGAGGCTATTGCAGTTGGGCTGGGACAGTGGCATTGATGATAGAAGTAAACTGATTCCAGATATGTTTTGGAGGGAGGATGAATAGGGCTTGGTGATAAACTGGATGTTGGGGATAGAATGAGGGAGGAATAAGGATGGCTTTCGTATTCCACTTGAGCAGCTGGGGGGATGGGGCATCTTTATTGAGGGAAGACTGAGAGTGAAGCATATTTGGGGAAGAAAACTCAAGGGTTTTGGACTTGTGTTTTTTATGCTCCTGTAGATTGTAAGCCCCAGCCCCGAAGGGCAGTAGATCTCTGTATTCCTAGCATCTACCATTATACCTGAGAGTTACTCAGCAGATATTTCTTCATTTGAAGTCAAGTATGGATCAGTTCTTGGGGAGGGTGACAATAATAAGGACCAGCTTGCTTCTAGAATTTGAATACGTCTGGGTATACTGTTGCCCGACCTAAGTGTTTAATCTTCAGAAAAATCAGTCTTGGGCATTTTTTCTTCTCCTGGAAGGTGAGGATTCCAGCATGATTTGTAGTGGTTTAGGCTCTGACCTCGCTTGTTTTAGCCATTCACTTATTTATTTGTGCAGCAAGTATCCACGGAGCTACTGTCATATATCAAGTACTCTGTTAGGTCCGGAGGAAGGACCTGGAGACAGATTAATATTTTGTGGTTCACAGTGTACAAGTATTGCACTACTTTTGTTAAACTTATTCCTAAACATTTTATTCTTTTCGATGCTATTGTGAATGGACCCATCTCTCAACTTTCAATTGCACAACATCCCAATTTTCCATGGGGTGTTTTATTGAGGATGTTACACTGAGCCCCTTCTCTCACAGAGCTTACAGTTTGTCAGGCAAGATACACTGGAAAAGTGTCATAGGTACCAGTTTTATACTTTGTACAGGGATGATGGGCATGTACTTGATATTCAGTAAATACTTCAGGGCTAACTAATTAACCAGTTGAGATGGGGATTTGAGTTGGCTATCACTGAAAGTTTCAGTAGGATTTGGACAGCTACATAGGTTATATTTAATCAAGTGAATTTGTGGTCCCCCAGCCTCGTATCTTCTTTGTAGCACGTGGGAGAAAATGTAGGCAGAAAGGACTACGCCCTGTCCTCAGGCAGTACTACTACTCAGCTGGCAGATAATACGCGTTTTCAGACCTGGGAAGTTACTCTTATTTCTGTTAGGCAACTTTAGGGGCTACAATACTGAGTAGGAATAGCTGCCTCACTGAATTACAGAAAGAAATTGGGGTTAGAATTATCATTCTCCCAGGTATAGAAACCTGAATTTTTAGTTCCAAAGTATTTATGGGTAAGAACTAGAATTCTCAGTTCAAACCATTCAGGGGAGTAAGTCTGTATAGGAAATCGGGAATTACCTAGTTTTAATCCTTAAAATATTCTAACCACACAAATAGAGGACCGTTTTCCTCATTTTCATTTCTTATTGAGGACACAGGATCACAAGGAGATTGCCTTATCTCTGCATTCTGGGCATCTTGTTGTTGTTGTTGTTGTTGTTGTTGTTGTTGTTGTTGTTTAATTAAAAAATGCATTTATTTGGGGGAGATAATTAGGTTTAGTTATGACTAGAGGGAGGTACTAGGGATTGAACCCAGGACCTTGTGCATGCTAAGCATGTGCTCTACCACTTGAGCTATGCGTGCTACCGCTTGGGCTATACCCACCCCCACATTACATCATCTAATTAAACACTTACTTTATATCATGGAAAATTTTAGACAACCACAAAAGTTGTCTAAACCACAATATAATGAACTCTCTCATGTTACCATCCCACAGCTTTGACAGCTGTAAACTTTACCTCAGTATCTCCTAACTCAGTTTCTTCTGTGACACTCAAATTCCACAGTATTTTCTCCTCTTTCTTTGTGCTCTTATATCCTTTTCTCTTCTAGAGAAATGCATTTAGGTAAGTCTTAAAAATGGAAGTACTGAAGCACAGATTTCCTGATTTGCTATGATTTCTAATTAGCTGTAACACTTGTGTACTGTCCTTCTCATCAGCCATTGAAGAAGCATGAAGACTCATCTCCACAGAAGATGCTTGTGCGTGTGAAGCCACACTGGCATTCCAGGATAAGGTCAGCTCGTATCTGCAGAGGCTGAACACCAAACATATCCTTTCTGGAAGGTTTTCTGCTTCTGCTTGAAGCAAGCTGGGGTACTAAAATTGGGCCGACATTCCACAGGATAAGGAAAAAATTCATTAAGTTTTAAGATGGGAAATAGTAGCACATAGCTTTATTTTTTAAATTTAGAATTCTTTTCAAATGTTTTAATAGACTGTTATGCCTATCTTTACTTATGTGCAAAAGCTGTGTAATTATTTCTTTTCCTAGTGCTTTTTCACAGATGTAGAAGCTCCTCACTGAGCTCTGTTTAACAGATGGTGCTATTCTGCTGATTCCTTACTATGGCTTTCGTATTCAGAACGGGACAGCTGATTACCAGGGTGTGACGGTGCAGAAGACACTGAGCTGTACACTCTCTCTGTCCAGCCCAGTGGTCAAAACGCAGACTTCAAAATGGAACATAGTAGCACCTCAGCAACCTTCCAAATCAGTTGTTTAGCCAAAGAAGTCACTCAGGAAAAAGTACTTTTTCTTAGCGCAGCTCAAGTGAACTGACACCACCATTCTAGTGATCCCAGAGGAGTGGTACTCAGACTGAGATGGGGCCACCCTAGGAGTCTGCAGAGACCTTCAAGGGGTGTTGGCGGGGCTGGGGCAGCACAGAAGATGTTAAAGGAATCAGTTTCCAAATCCTGCACTTCCTTACATTGATCTGCCTAAAATGTGACTGGGGGTCAGTTGGCATTCTCTTTTCTCACCTCTCAGTACCACCGCTCTCCTAACTTTATATAAAAAGGGCATACCTCTTACTCAGCCTGCCCTTGACTAAGGTGAATTTCTTGGAAAAGTAAACTCTCCAGAGAGCCAAATAAAGGGTAAACTCAACAGATTATTAACGAAGCCCTTATAGACACATGTCCCCCAATGCATTCCATTAAGAGATACATTTCTAACCAAAACTTACCTTTTGTTTTAAATGATTTTATGTCAGAATTTGTAATTTGTTTATTGTTTAGATCAACTGCGTGCCCAAAATAGTTGTAATGATAACTCAAATGAGATAATTTAAAAAATTTAGAGCCCATGGTCAAAGAAAATTAATTTAAAGGTTATTTCAAAATAAATGTGTATTTGCTTGTTGTCTGTATAAAGTTGACATCAACGAAGTACAATAGAGTGATCAAGAACAGATTTCCAAGATTCAAAGTAGAATAAAATTCTGTAGAGAAAGTAGAAATACAATTTCAAGGAAATATTTTATTTTAGAAGAATGATAGTCGTATTAATTCAGTATGGTATTAATATTACATGGGATACATTTGAAAGACAGATTTAAATTTTATTTTAAAGAGTCACTATTTATAATATAGCAGAAATTGCGTATTTTGTAACTAAACTTAAGAAAATTTTCATATAATTTAAATATGCATATAATTTAAATATGTGTATATCCATATAATTTAAATATAAGATGTCATTTGTCAAAATTACTTTAGGGGATATCTGAGCAAAAATGTTTGAAGACCACTGCTTTATATCATGCTCTCTAAAGAACAGAATATCTGAGTTTTAGAGTAAATTAGATTATTGATGAGAAAACAATTTTACTCTTTTTGTTCAAAATAGAACTTAAATGTTTTTTCTTGTATTGAAGTGTTTGAAAGTGTGGTTGCATTTTCTAATGTCTAAAAATATGTGGTGTTAGCCTTAACAACTTGCCACTCAATGACATTTTGGAGAAGTTGCAAGCAAATGAATATGGACAAATACATCGTAAAATAGCTCAATTTTTTCACCTGGAAACATGGAGCGCTTGGTGTATTTAATAATTCGGCACACTTCAATGTTCCTGCTAATAATTTGCCATTACAAATGCTTGAATGTTACTGGATAAGTAGTGTGAGGACCTTCTGGAAAATCAGTTTCATTTTTCTAAGGAAATAAATGTCCATATCCTTATTAAGAGCAAACTTTAGTGTCTCTAAGCTATGGCTGTGAAATAGTTGGTAGTAAATAGAACGTAAAGTTTCATATTTCTTTCTTTCTTTACTAATTGAGCCATTTAATTTTTAAATGTTTATATTAGTAAGATAACCATACATACAATGGGAACTTTTGATCTATTTTTTTTCTTGATAATATTTATAGTATAAACCAGGCTTATTATTGAGAGTGTAAATTGTACAAAGTATTTACACATAAAAAAATCATATCATTAAATTGAGATGAATATAATTCAGAACTATATCTTCAACACTTTTGGTTTTTGATCATTTTTGCTAAAGTACTGCTGAAACTGTGATCAGGGATTATAATACACGTACCTAAATATAGTTAACACACATCAAGTGAACTGTTATATGCCATTTTTAATTCATTTTAATGTGAGAAAGAAACACACAACTAAAGACTTTAGTTGTGAATTAAGAGTATTATAACTTTTTACCAAGGACAAAAAAATCCTAAGTTTACTTCATCGTTTTACTTTAGGATCCAATCAATAAAATTATGTATTTATAAATATTACTATAACAAATAACAAAACCTAATGTTTTTAAAATGTTAATGATAAGCCTAACTTTTTTCACTTACATATTTGATACATATAATTTTTTCAGCTTTAAAGCTTGTAACTTTTAGAAGAAAACAATTCTTTAAATTGTATACTACTCATTCTTTTTTGGTTTATGTTGTCTTTAGTATAATAAAAACATCATTATCTTTATATATTATTGTCATTTTTTTTTGGGTGACATCAACTTTGTCTATTAACACATTTCCTTAAATTAAGCTGAATTAACAACTGTTTTGAATATGAAACAGTTCGTTGTCACAGGACACACTGTTGTGGCTCTTTCTACAATTTAATTTCATGCTTTTAAGATTACAAATGTAAATTCATGTTAAATAGAAAGGCTTGAATCAAGAATCTTGTGGGAGAGGGAATACAACAAAATTACTTAAATTTAGATAAAATGATGAGGATACATTAATATATGCACCTGAAAAGCAAATGTAACCTACAAATGTAAACCCAGGAACAGTAAAAAAAATCTAAATATAAACTGTAAAGAGAAATGAAAAATGAACACATCATGGCAGTATATATTATATGAAACATATATTGTTATTTGTGAACACTTTTGAAATGACCTAACACAGAGCAAGTTATTATTTTCCAAACTTGTTTGAGCACACAGTTATATTAATATATCACCAAAAAATGGTGCTATAGGAGGGATAAATGAGACTGAATGTGCAAGAACTAGGGAAAGGAATTAAAGAGAGATGAATTTTCAAGAATGTAATCATCAGTAGTTTCAACTAATCATGTCTTAAACTTTGACCGGTTGATTGGAATCCCCTGGCTTGGATAACTGATTTTTCTCTTGGGTCCAGTATAGGGAGTCCATGAGCAGGTGTCGACACATCTTAGGAATGTACAGTTTGGTGCTGAAAAAAGATACTCATACATTTGAAAATAAATAAATATATTACCTGAATGGGATGGGGGTTAAGTTTGGAAAGAATTTCCCAGGGAGACCTGATTTGTATGTTTGACTAGGCACAAATGACCAAGAAGGTAGGAACATCAGAGGATATATAAAATGGCTTTGGAAGCAGACAGGTGTGGTGGGATGAAAAAAGCAATACTGGCTTGTTTAGAGTAGGCGCACCAACATAAAGACATTCTAAGATTGAAGGAAGATCTGCTTTTAGCTGGGGTTTAGATTTGATAGGAAAGAAACTGGGACCATTGTCAACTTTTGAGTATGCCGGGTGAGGCAATGGACTCAGGTCAAAGGATTTGAACCTTATTTGCCTGAGATGGGGAAAGCCTCTAGGTGGGGAAATTAATTACTGCTGCATGAAGTACGTCCTAGATTATATACAACAGTGGTAGCTACAAATATGGTAAAAGTGAAAACGAGAGATAAAAAACAGATGAGGCTAGAGGGGAGGATATAGCTCAAGTGGTAGAGTGCATGCTTAGCATACACAAGGTTCTGGGTTCAATTCCCAGTACCTCCTCTAAAAAGAAACAAATAAGTACACTTAACCCCCCCCCCAATAAAACGATACATAAATTAAGAAGAAAAAAAAAACAGGTGAGACTAAATAATTTCATGCGAGTTTCTGCCCTATGTCTAAAACTGTGGTCTGTAACTCTCCAAGCATTCAGAAAGGACAAGGAGAATTGAAGGAAAAAATAAGACAGAAAAAGAAGAGAATATAGAACAGTCGATGCCAGGCAAGAAAATACCAAACACCTCAATCACTTAAAAATGGAAGGCTATGCCCAGTGTCAATCACATGCTGTAACAGCCCAAAGCTCACACAGATTCCCTTTTATAAGGACCCTTGGGTTGCCGTTAACAGCTTAAATAAACTGTTAAAAACTTCTAAAACAAACAGAATTGACACAATCTCCTACCCTCAGATTGCTCCAGGGAATTCTCCAACCCCCAAAGGCACAAAGTAAGGTTTGCAACCTGAAAACGCACGTTTGTACCAACATTTGGCCAACGGTGCCAGCCTGCCAAACGCCGTGAATGACTTTGCCCTTTCAACAACGCTGGGACTTTTCGGCTTACACAACACCCCATCGTCAGGACTTCAATGGAGTGGGCGCCTTTACGCCTGAGTTGATACGAGACCCCTCGGGCGAGCTCCACCGCGACCGTCCGAGGCGTGGCCGGTCCTCGGAGCCCGCCCGCACGGAGGGCGGCTGAGACGACGAGGCAGAGGGGTGAGGGCCGCCGCCCTGGCCCAGACGCACGACAGTAAGGCCAAACCGCAAAGCTATCAGGGCCCATTCCCACTTGGCCCCGCGACGTCCGCGCGGGAGTCCGACGCCCCGCGAGGCGGGGCGACGCCGGAAGTGTCCCTCGGCGCCCTGGACGGCGGCGGTTGCCACTGGATGGCGGCGGTTGCCGGCGCGACAGGAGCTTGCCAAACCCGCCGGTGCTCTAGATAGGAGATTTAGAAGTTTATTGTTGCGGGCTCTGACTGCTGGGCTCGTCCTCTCGGGGTCCCCAGGATGTTATTTTACCCGAGTAAGAAAGTGAGTTTCCCGGGGTTCGCCCTCGCTGCTCCTCCGATCTCTCGTCCGGCGGGCGATTCCCGCATCCTGCCTTAGAGGCCAGGCGTCGTGATCGCGGCTTCGCCGTCCCTGCTCCCACTTTTCTGCCTGGTCCATCCTCGGACCTCCTGCTGAGCCCCAGCTAGTCCTGGTGGAGCCAGCAGCCCTCTCGCACGATTCCTTCCCATTCCCTCCCCGGGTTAGGTCCTTCTGGGGGAACTGCAGGACCTTGCGTGCTTCCCTATCCTTCCTCCGCCACTTGTTGCTGATCCAGTTGACTTAAATTCTTTGGATTATCACAGGCCGCTGAGCAGGAGAAAAGTAATAACAAAAAGGAAGGCAAAGTGTGTGTGCAAAGAGAATATGGATTGATGGTATAGGTTTATACCTCCATTACCCCCTCCCTCCTTTAAAAAATAAATCCATCAGGTCACTCCTCTCTCGGGTTCTTTCTCAGTCACTCACCTTGTCTTGTGTGCAGTTCTTTTTCCCAAATGGCGGGGCCCGGGGCAGTTCAGGGGACTATGTTCATTTTCATAACGGCTCGCACTTCTGCAAGGCTGGCCGTTTTTCGTCTTCAGCCTTCGTCTCGAGTAGACCCGTTCCCAACCCCTTCGTGAAGAGCTGTGAGAGTGGGTCTGGTTGTTTTTCAGATTACCATTCCCAATAATGTGAAGCTGAAGTGTGTATCTTGGAACAAGAACCAAGGATTCATAGCATGCGGTGGTGAAGATGGATTACTTAAAGTTTTGAAATTGGAGACACAGACAGGTAAATGAATGCAAATCCAAATGTTTGAACTCGACGGAAAATCATTTGTTCAGTGAGATTTGCTCATGGTATTTGTCAGTATGCAATTCTAATTCTTTCAAAAGGAAGAGAACAAAACCCCAAACATTCTGTGGTGTTTTTCTAGTTTTTTTTTTTAATAACATTCAGAGAATATCACATGTAAATGTTAGACGAATTTGGCTGAAGTTATTGATGGAAAATGAAAAAGAATGAGGAAAGAAAACTAAGACACTGTGTTGCCCTAGGCAATGTGTGTTATTGTGCTGTGTTATTAGGAGACCAATAAAAATGATGTGAATAATCATTTCAGTAAGGTTACAAAATCTCACATTTTGGCAGATTATTTGCAGGTTTATGTTATCCTTTCTGATTTTCAGATGTGTGAATTAGTATGCACCTAGTTCCCAAGAACAGAAAATTGGATTAAAAACACTTTTATTAAGAAGTCTCTTGTGTTTTATGGCTTGATTTCTCTTTTTCTAGTTCTCTGGAATCATAGCAAACTGTTACACATTTTGTTACGATCTAGTGTTGCTCCAGGTTGGAGAGCTAGACAATCCCCAATCTAAATTGTAGATCGAGATGAGGAGATTGGAGTTGGAACCTCAGCTCTGCCATAAGACCTCTGAATGTCTTTCAGCACATTGCTGACTATCCTTGGGTTTTAGTTGACTTTTTTGTAAAATAAAGGATTGAGTGAAATTACTTTTTGGATTCCTTACAGCATTGCTTCTCAAGCATTATCAGACATTAGGAATCATCTGATGAGGTTGTTAAAATGGATTTCTGGGCTCTAGCCACAAAGTTGATCTGGAATGGGGTCTGAGAATTTGCATTTCTAGTGATACTGACGTTGCAGGTTCTCAGACCACACTTTGAGTAGCACTGCTTTACAGCTTTGAAGTGGTATTTAGGAATATTAATTGAGAACTTTCTATGTTTGGGGTGTTTAACCTTTAGTATCTCATTTGACTTCACAATAACCTTGAGAGGTAGGTATTCCAGATGAGAAAACTGAGGTGCTGAGCAGTTAGTAAATGGCCAAAGGTCACATAGGAAATAAGTGACACAGATAAGATTTGAAATAATGGGAATAGAAAAGAGTTTTACTTGAGTCAAACTGAGGACTGTAGGCAGGAAGCAGCCTCTCAGGTAGTTCTGGGAAACTGTTCCAAAGAAGATGGTTTTATCTCCTGCTGAAACAAACAGCATCAAACATGACAGTGGTACATTCCTTCAAGGAATGTATATGCTTCCTACACAACGAGTAAGTCTGGCTTTGGCTTTGGCTCCTAGGAAGAAAGCCTTATCATTGAAGGAGTACCAGCACTGAGCATTTATATTTATCTCTGTGTTCAGAATGGACATTCTTTACTTCTGGACAATGCACGCTTTAATGATTAAAACAGATACACAAGATGTTTGATAGGCTACAAAACAGGCTGTTCTAGTTAGCATAAAGTTTAAGTTAAATAATAAATAAGCCAGAATGACTTCCCCATACTTCAATATGTGAAAATTTCTTCCATCAGAATTTAGTTTGTCTCACTTTTTAAGCCCTCGTTTTTAACCACTACACAGAGGGCTCATGGACAGCCTCAGTAGAGAGAGAATAATTGTTTTGATGTGTTAAATTAATTCTATGAAATAAAAGGCAGATTTCGAAGGTAGATACTTATGTACCAATTAGAGTTTGACCTCTGATGTTTAGCAATTTAATCTCTCAATGCTTTAGTTTTATTAACTGTGTTAAGAGAAAATAATTTTTGTCTCTGTTATGTTTTTCAAATATATAGGTACATATGTGTATGTATGTATTTTTTGTTTTGCTTAAAACATGTAGGAAGTTTTAATTACATTAAGAAATGCACTTATGTTTAATATTGTAGACTTTTCAAGAAAAAAATTACTTCTCTTCCTGTTCTGCACTTTTGATGAAGTATGGTTAGAGTATTCTTTGCAATTAGTGAGCAAGATGGCATATAGATTCTTGAGAGTCTTGGAAGATGGAGTAAATTATTTGTTTTGGAACTTAATGAGTGTAAATCATATTTTAAAGAGATGAATATAAGAACTATTACTGGAAGATTGTTAAAAGGTCAGTCTATTGTGTTTAATAAGCATAGTTGTGATAAAACAGATCCTTCAGTAACAATGACCAGATATTGCATGCCTAGTACGTTTGAAGTACTGTGTTGTACTAAAGATGCAAAGATGTGACTTTGTAAGTACCATTTTGGAGTTTAGCTACAAAATAGCTAAGTTATTATCATTCATCAATATAACAATCCTCTACATCAATAAAACACCTTCTATGGCATCATTTTAATGGCTGTTTAGTATTCCATTATGTTGGTATATATGATAGTTTATTTAACCAGTTCTAGTGTTGGACATTTAGATGTCTTCATATAGGTTGTCTCTAACAATATCTTCATATCTAAAGATATTTATTAAAGATATTTCTTTGTGTAAACCTTTAATTACTTGCTAGGATAAATTTCTAGAAGTGGAATCCACTGGATCAAAGGTCATGTACATTTATAAAGCTTCTTCGTATGTTTAGCCAACTTATCTTCTAGGAAGTTTGCACTACTTTGCATTCCCTGTGGTGATGTACTAGTTTTCACTCCCTTGCCTTAGAAGGAAAGGGACTAGAACCAGCATTAGCCTGCAGCTTTTTCCATCAGGTTAAGATGGGGAGGCGGGTAACCTTCTTCTCTCACAAGCCAACTTCCACATGTTTTGCTGAAGCCCACCTCCTCCCTCCTTCCATGGACCCTATTACTTTTTTTATCCTCTCTCTCCTTTGAGTTTCAGTTTGATTTCTCCCTCTTTTCTCTCCCTCACCAGTGATTTTCAAGTTCCAAATCCAATGGACAGCTTTTATTTTTGGTTCCTATCAGCATTTGACCTTTCCTTCTGTCTTGAATCATTGTTTTTCAAGACAGAAGAACTTAAGTTTTAAAATTATTGTTTTATTTCTATGTGTTGCTTTTCCCTCCTTTTTCAGTCTCTTTACTAGATTTTCCTCTAACTGTTGGAATTCCTGAGAACTCAGTTCTGAGCTCTCTTCATTTTACGTTCTCTTTAGACTTATTCTTTCATTCCCATGGCTTTAAATGCCATCTGTGGGGTGATGATTCCTAAATAAACATCTCCAACCCAGTCCTGATTTTTCAGACTTGGACATCACCACAAGAATCTTTCATGGGTTTTAAATGCCTTATTTTATTGGTGCCTTCTTTCATCATGCCTTTTAAATCCAAGGGTTATTGGTACATGCTTTTAGAAGAATTCTGTCAGTATTACCCAATTTTTGTTCCCATGCCAGTCTGATTTGTTTCCTCATTGTTCATGAGGAGTTTAGGAATGTAACTCACTAGAGTCTTGGAATATTGGTGGCTTTGCTCTACTTCTACCTCATTGAAAACTTTTGGCTTTTTTTTTTTTTTGACATCAGAACTTTCAGGTGAGTTTTGCAAAATTTTCAGCATGATCAAGTTCTGGAGTTGCTGCCAGCAAAAGACAATGTTTTGATGTGGATGATACTTGTTCAACATGTAAAGTGGAATTCCAAAAAATTATTCTCATCTGTCAGAATATATTTTGTGAAGAGTCCTTTACTGAAGAGTTTAACAAAGAAAAAATATGCCTGCTGTGCAGAATTATGAATTCAGACCATATAAACAAAGGGAAAGATGGAACTATTTCATCACACTTTCAGATATGTTAGGTCCTGTAAACCCTTAGAATCACATATCATTAATTTCACTTGGTTACAGTGACTGTTACTATGGCATTAGAATGGATTTTCAGTGCTATAAGAAACATGTTTCTAGCAAATGTTTTTAGAATACTAGAATAAGGTTTAAGTGTGTAGAACAATTTTTAAGATTTCAGTGAGTGAAAGAACCTTCTGTTAAAAAAAATAATGATCCTCCTAATGTATATCAACAACATTTATTCTGTCTTAATTGTTTGACAGATGATTGTGATGTTATATATGTGCATTCTTCTTAATGTTACCAAGACAGTAACTGGATAATTAGAACCAGTGGTTTTAGAGGAACTCAGGTATTTTTTCCTGAGATTGTTTTCAGAATAAAGAATATTTTTCATAATATTTTAAGATACATGTTATCTGAAAGTAGAATTTTATTTAGCATCAACTTTTGTAATTCCCATTCTCACAAATTCTTAAAAGAGTTTCATAAATTCATATTTTAAAGTAGATGTTTTAGATGCTATATTTTACATGTATTAGTCAGATTTTCTAAGTGAAGATTAATGTACTGAGATGACATATTAATGTATTATTCTCTACAATACGATTAGTAATCAAGGAGAATAAATCCCTTTAAATAAAAAAGTCTTTAAAGGCATACATTGCTCTTTGGATAAAATCTAAAAAAAAAAATTTTTTTATTGTTTCCTGCAAAGACTTCCTAATTTTTCCTGTGCCCATCACTTCTGCCTCCTCTTGTGCCATTCTCCCCCAGTTCAACCAAATCGGCCTTTTTTCAGTTTGTCAGAGGCTCTACACTTCTTCTCAGGGGCCTTTGCCTCGCTGTTTCCTAGCCCAGAATACTGCCCCCCTTTCCCTGTCTTGCTTGGCTTTTCCCAGATTCTCCCTCAGTCTCAGCATAAATATCATTTCTTCAGAAATCCTTCCCTGGTTCTCCCTCCCGCCAGTCTAAATTAATCCCCTTCTGTTACTGCCTCTTTTTATACCTTTACTTCCCCAGTTTATAATTATAAATATACTATATATATAATTATATATATAAATTATATATATTTATGTGGGCGTGTGAGGGTGTATTTAATATCTGTCCCCTCAGTAGACTCCAGGCTCTCTGAAGGCAGAGGCCTTAACTAGTTTGTTCATCATTTTATATTCAGAACCTTCCACAGTACATAGGTCAGTGTGGACATTCAATAAATATTTGTTGAATGAATGAATGAATAAATATAAGGTTCTGTAAAATCTAGTAAAAACTAGTTCCCAAAATCTTTGCTTTTTGATCAATCTTATGCTTTAGAGTTCTCAATCTATATCTCATAAATATTTTTATGTGTTATCTTTGGGGAAGGAATAAGTAACAATAATAAGTTATATATTTAGTATACTGAATAAACAACGTCCTTTACACATTTTTGCTTTATTTTTCCAGAAAAACATCTTTGCAAGAGGGTACGTGTTATTGTCCTTGTTTTCGCCATGAGAAAAGCAGATCAGAATGAGGCATACTTAAATCTTTCTAATATCTGGGAATAGGAACTCCTTTCAAAAAAAGCAAAAACTGTCAAAATTTTATAATCTGCCACTTACATATTTGCCACACTATTTTTTTGTTTTTGTTTTTTTAGATGATGCAAAGTTGACAGGTCTTGCAGCCCCTAGTACCCTTTCTGTGAATCAGACTCTTGAAGGTCATAGTGGTGAGTCATGTAAATTTTTAAATCATATTTCAATAGTATTAACTTTAGGAATTTAGAAACTGTCTACTTAATGCAACAATGTCATCATTTTAAATAATGGTAATATTTTAAGAAATCATTTCTATTTAGCCATAATTAATAGAGCCTAGAATCATTCACCAACTTTCAGATGATTAAATAACATCTTCAACAGATGTGAAAAAAATGTAGCTATTTTATATATTAAAAATACTGTTATCTGCCTGTGGATAGGATATAATCCTTTTTTGGAGTCTGTCCTATGGTCCCAGATTAAAGTAGACTAAGAGGCATCTGAATGCACTACATGAGCCTAGACTGAATCTTGAAATGACAAAAACAAGTATCTATAAAGGACATTATTTGGACAGTTGATAAAACTTGAAAGTGGGCTGTGGGTTAGATAATATTGTACCGTTACTAAACTTTCTAATTTGTAAAATGATTTTAAAAGAGAAATGCCCCTGTTCTTAGGATATACATACTAAAGTATTTAGGGATTAAAAACTAAAAGAAACCCCATTTGGTCATATAACCCAGAGGTTTAAAATATGCTCAAGAGTTTGTTACTAATAGAATGGAAAACAAGGTTGGAGGGGGGAGAGAAATAGGGGACACATCAACCACCAACAAATATCCACCCCCTCCCCTGACCAAAAAAAAGTACTTCGTATGATGTCCTTTGGGCATCATAATCCTTGAGAGTCAGGCAAATTGGGTAAATCTTACTTACATTTGTTTCTGTTGTCAGATATATGGCAGCTCTTGCAGCTGATCCTACAGGGACTTTAGCTGGCATGGAATAGAAACAAACGTGTGAAATAGGGTTATGCGTTCTTGTAGAAATGAGTAATAATAGTAACTACATCCTGTGAATATCTTTGAGTAGTATTAAAGACTGGTTAGTTGCCCAGGAACAGTATTGATTTTAATCTGCTCTTGGTTTTTACTGTAAAAATATAAATTTGAAATTAACTGTGGCTTCCTTTTTGGTCTCTAAACTGTTTTATAATTTTTTAGGTTCTGTTCAAGTTGTCATATGGAATGAACAATACCAGAAGTTGACTACCAGTGATGAAAATGGTCTTATCATTGTTTGGATGTTATATAAAGGTATATTGGGGGAGTTCATTTAATCTTTCACAAAATGGAGTCTGGATTACAGTATCTGAATGGGGAAATAACTTCTTTGAAATAGGCCCTTTTTTAACCAGCACCAGAAGGAGTTCACAGGGGTGGTATTTCTGAATTTATGGCTGCCTCCTCTTCCCTTTAACATTATTTCTTTTGAACTGTGACCTTGCATTAAGAAAGTGAATTAGGTGACTGTTGGTTATCTCCAAACTGAACTTAGACTCTTAGCAGTATAGTTTCTGCTTGAGATAGCCTTTTTGTTTTCTTTTTTCTTTTTTCAGGTTTCCAGTAAGAATTGGTTTCTCTGTGGTCAGTGGCTAGAGTTAGTTCAGTAGATAAGAACATATTTATGAAGAAGTCAAAGGCAGTAATTCATTTCCTTTAATGAGCCAGTCAGCTTCCTTTTCTTCCGTGGATACAGATTTCATCTCGGCTCTGACTGCTGGCTCACAAGTTGTGCCTTTTGCCCACGAGAGAGAGAAGGATTAATTTATGTGCATCACTATTGCCAGAAAAATAACTGAATAATACACATTCTTTTGAGGCTTGTAGCCATCATCTTTAAATGAAAAGGGCCCCTTGGTTCACACGTGTTGTTTTGAAAACGTTTAGGGTATGCCTTTTAAATATTCTCAATTAAAATATGCTGTAGTACGTGAATTCATTTATTTATGTTTAAAGTTTATGTCTGTATGTGTGTGTGTAGGTAGTAGAATGTGAAAATACAGGAGATTAAACTTTGTCTTCTTCCAAAGTAGGTCTTCTCTGAGCCTCGATCTTGACTTGATGATACCCTGCTCTGACTAGTTATTCCACATTGCATGATTATTTACCTGGCTTCAAGCCAGAGTTCCCTGTACAGAATGTAGTAAAGGCTTTTAAAAACGAAAACAAAACAAAATAGCCTTGGGATTTATCTCACATTTGGTTATACCTTGAGTCAGGTCACATCTCACTCCAGCCCCATGTACAAGAACGTTTTTGTCACTCAGCATTAGGGATGTGATATCACTAATGTGATATGAACAGTTTAAAATTTTTTTCAAGCAGGCTTAGAGTTTTTACATAATATGCTGATATTTAATATGCCTATAATTAATCATTGGAGAGTTTATGCATACTTATAAAGGTACTGCAGTTATTCTGTTTTTTCCCTTGGTTATGCGAGATGTACTCAAGTGGGAAAAGCTGGGCTTTGAGGAAAATCAATTGTTTTGGTTCTTCCAAAGCAAATGAAGTTTTATTTTTCAATTAACAGAAAAAAGGAAAGAGAAAAAGATTATGAAAATGAATATATGTACATATATGCATGACTGGGACATTGTGCTGCACACCAGAGACTGATACATTATAATTGACTGTACTTTAATTTAAAAAAAATTCATTCCAAACAAAAAAATTAAAATAAATTGGTGGGAAAATGTAAAAAAAAAGAGGAAAAGAAAGCAAGAAAGAGGAAAAAAAAAAGATGGGCATTTATTGTGTTTTCTGTGATAACCTTTGAAGCAATTATTAGTTAAGACCTAAGTTAGTTTTTGCATCTTGTTCTGTTGGATTTGAAGATTTTATAGTTTAATGTGTCAAGTTATAGAAAACTTTGTAGTTATTTATCCCATCGTGTATTTTATGGCATGTTTTCAACTCTGAAGTACCATTTGTTAGATGGGAGTTTCGACTTGTAATTAGTTTTTATTTGTGAAAACAGGCTCGTGGTATGAGGAGATGATCAATGATAGGAACAGATCAGTGGCTCGAAGTATGAGCTGGAATGCCGACGGACGGAAGATCTGCATCGTGTACGAAGACGGGGCTGTGATAGTTGGTTCTGTGGACGGTAATGCATTTTTGCACCTAGAGCTAAGATCAAGATTTAGCTGACATTTTTGATCTTTAGAGGTTTAAATTAATTGTCATATGTTAGCATTCTGATAGAAAAATAAACAAGAAAAGAGAAAATAGTTACTGTACAATTTGATGACTTTCAAGAATCATTTATTCTCAAGTATATTCAGGTGAAAAATCAATTTAAAAGTTTCCTACAGTAGCACTGGAAAAAATGAATTTTTCAGAATTATTTTAAATATATCTGCCTAATTATATGAGTTATCTTTACATTTGTTAGACTGTATTATAAATATGTAAATATTAGTTTCAAAAAGTATGTAGAGGTCTAACGATCACTTTTTAAACATTGAGATGAAAATGATATATAACATTAGTTTCAGGGGTATAGCATAATGATTCAGTATTTTTATATATTATGAAATGATCATCTGGTCATTTTTTAATAGAAGTGAGCATGTCATTGCTGTGTTTTGTAGGCTAAAAACCTATGTCTTTAAAATTCTAGTTCATCTATAACACTAGGGCTTCTAAGAGTTTGGACTTTTGTTTTAGTGTGAAATTCTGTCCATTAGAGAAATAATTTATTAAAAACATTTTTTTGTACAGAAAAAAATAAATTTTCTGAGAGCCTTCAAAATGACAGCTGTAGTTCTAGGCACTAGGTAAAACAAAAAAAATTTTTCAGATCTGGATCAGGAGAGATGGATGAGTAACCAGGCAATTACAATGCCTCATGACAGGTGCTAAGGGAGGGAAAATACAGCAACACGTGGAAGAAGTATGCAACCCAGAATCAGAGGGATCAGGGAGGGCATCCTGGAGGAAGTGATGTCTATGCTGAGGCATTAGCTACAAGGGCGGTTGGTGTGTACAATGTCCTAGACCTAAGAAACAGCATTTGAGGAGGTCCAGAGGAGTTGAACTTACCCATGTTTAGGTTATTGAAACAATTTTGAGAATCAGTGTAGTATGAATCGAAAGGGAGAAGGGTTGCATGTGATGAAATTAGGATCTTAGCCTAGATTAGTGTCTGACTGAGGACATACCTCTTTCCTTGTATTGGGGGCAAAGCAGAAAGGATAAGTGGATTCAGTTCTGTTCCGAATGTTTGAAAGTGGGAATGGGGGATATCTCTTTTGAAAGCTTTTATTTTCTTCCCAAAGTAGAAGTGAGTAGGAGTGAGGTTCTGAGTCAGAGTTTAGAAGAGAAGGAAGAAAGCTGGAAGCAGCTGCTATTTCAAATGCTCAGTAGGGTGTTTGACACATAGTAGGTGCTCAGTATTGACTGAATAAGTTGAACAAATGCATGAATGCTGTGAGGAGTGTGAGGGCTTTTTCAGGAAACAAAGATTTTCAGAGAGGTTATTGGAGAATCATGACCTTGAACTTTTAATGAAATGATTATGTTTTATGTTTTGTTTTAGGGAATCGCATTTGGAGAAAAGACCTGAAGGGTATACAGTTATGCCATGTAGCCTGGTCCACAGATAGCAAAATCTTACTTTTTGGAATGGCAAATGGAGAAATACACATTTATGATAATCAGGGGAATTTTATAGTAAGTATATATATTCTTTACTTTTATTTATACAGTTTTATATGATTATTTTCTATATCATTCACTTATGTATACACATTTATTTATTATGATAGTTTATGTAATCAAGAAAGTCTTCAATTCAGGTTTTCCTCCAATCGTCTAAAATTTTTTAGTTAAAAAACTTCTGGGTTGCTTTAAGGTAAATTAATGCTTTTAATTCTGGTAGCTGGAAAGGACAAGACCTCAGCGTATTGAAGCTGAGGGATTATGGGTAGGATGATGTGTAGTTTAATCTTTGTGTCCTCTAATACCTGAAGCCAAAGTTTCCATTAGATACCAAAGATATTTTTGTAGCAAGCTGCTAAAGATTGTAAAAAGGATGGAAGACTTAAACATCAGGTCCTGAAAAGAAGACAAAATAGAATAGGCTGAGGAAGCATAATATCAAGAAAAACCTTGGCTTTGTGAGATCTGGCTGTGATGGATCTCTGACCTTACTTCTGGGGCAGTTTTTTTGTAGGGGAGGGTAGGTGATTAGGTTTTTATTTATTCATTTATTTAAATGGAGGTACTGGGGATCGAGCCCAGGACCTCGTGCCTGCTAAGCATGCACTGTACCACTGAGCTCAACCCTCCCCCTACTTTTGTTTTTAGTGAGGGTTAAGACGTTACATAAATCCACTCATTGGTGGAAGTGATAATAACCAACCAACTTTTACATGACACTTTGCTATTTTCAAAACACTTTTGTGTACCTCGTGTCATTGAGTCTCATAAAAACTCTGGGTTTTGTTTTTTTTTTAATCTTCATTTTACGAATGGGGAAAACTGAAACTCAGGTAAAGTGATTTGTCCATGATTGGTAAACCAATAAGTGATGGAACTTGCATCCCAAACCAGATTTTTTAAATTTTTTCAGTGTTCTTTATATAACACTCTGATTCATACTGACTCCTGTTTTAAAATATAAAACACTAACCTAACTGATTTTATTTAGATGAAAATGAAACTCAGGTGTTTAGTGAATGTCACTGGAGCAATCAGTATTGCTGGAATTCATTGGTACCATGGCACAGAAGGCTACGTGGAGCCAGATTGCCCTTGCCTTGCTATTTGTTTTGACAATGGGAGATGCCAAATAATGAGACATGAAAATGACCAAAGTATGTAATTTTTCTTTTTTTTAAATGTGGAGAATTAAAAAAATATTTAAAAATTATCTTTAAGATGATAAAATTCTCTAGGCTAAGTTTTTCACTATAATTACTTCATTTTTTCTTTTTGACTAGATCCTGTTTTAATTAATGCTGACATGTATGTAGTCAGCATCCAGTGGAACCACACTGGCAGTGTGCTAGCTGTGGCAGGCTCCCAGGAGGCCAACACTCAGGATAAAGATGTAAACGTTGTACAGTTTTACACTCCGTTTGGTGTGGTAAGTGTATTAAAGATTTTGTCTTCTTTCTATTTAAATATGCAGTGAGGAAGGGGGGAACCGAATGGAGGGAGGGATATGAATTTGTCACATTTTTTAAAAGGGACATCTCAAGTAAAAATGATGAACCATCAGGTGAATGTCTTTGAATGTTATCCCCATATTATAAGTCTTCATGGTTGTATTTTATCATGGAATTTATTTGATAATCTGTACATTTAGGACACCTGATGTTTCACATAAGAAATCACTAGGGAGTAGCTGAGAATATTTTCTCTGTGATCTGAACATGCATCTCCTTTTACAGCTGGTTTTTGAGTTATTTTTAGTGTAATTTAGTTGTTCGAGGTTAATTTTGGGGGGTTTTAATATGATATATTAAATATGCATAGATATTTAAATATACATACCGGTCCTTTTCCCAAACTTCTAATAGTTTTAATTTGTTGTGGAATAATCAATTATTTTAAGACAATCTATCTTAATAATTAATCTTAGGTGATACTACATTAAAATATAAGTGTTGTTTTCATAAATACATATGCTATCTTCCTCAATAGTATTATTAATAAATTTAATTTTGGAAGAGAATTTTCTTTAAGCAGCAGTAGAAAAGATCAAATAGGAGGATTCATATATTGTACATTTTAAAGAATTTAGAAAATGAGAACTTAGTAGTAACTAAACTTAATACATTTTTGCCTATTTTATTTTCTAACTTTAGACTATATTCAGTCTCTTTTGGACATCCTGTTGATTTTTATAAATTCATCATAGACTTCAATAATACGTATTTTTGGCTGCACAAAAGCCTATACCAGTTGCTCTACTATTTTAATATTAATATTTTTTATGTATTTTCATAATTTCTCTAAGGGTAAGAAATGGTGTCAGCTGATGCTGAAAGTTACCCAGTACAGTGTGCTCTTGAGAGCAGGTACTCTCTGTACGTTGTCAGCTAATAATATTTCTGGTAGATGTAAAAGCTAAGGAAAAACAAAAGCATAGTTCTCAAGTTTCCTAAATAATTAAAAATCTGGATTCTAGTTATCTCGATGTTGATAGCCTCCTTTTTAATTCGTGTTCTTTATTGGTTATTTTTGTTTGTTGCCATTATCTAATTTATCATTATATTATTTTACCAGCTTATTCTTGTTAGTTCAGTCTTCTCTAAGTATAAAAACATGCGTTCAAAGGTCTTCTTGCTTTGTCTTGCAAATCAACGTGTTATGTGTTAAACTGGAAACTGTAAGTAGTTTTCGGTATAGTTGTAATTAAAAGTATCTAACAGTTCCTTGAGGTATTTAGTCACTTAATATTTTTTGTTTTGTTGTGTTTTGAATGAGTGAATATATGAGGGATTTATTTTTGGATCTATGTTATTAAGATAGAGAAGGTAACTTGAAAGGAGATTACCTAAGGATTTAAACTTAAGGAAAACCTCAGGGAAGGATTTGCTTTTGGTTCTGAGGGCTAGGGCCTTCTGGTTTGCACAGTGTGGTCTTAGCCATGGAAGGGGATAACAGAGCATGTGGTTTGTAGTCAGGTTGACCTGGCTTTGGCTTTGAATTCCCTTTCTACAGTGTAGTTTCTCTTAGAGAAGTCATTTAACTTCTAAGACTCAGTTTACTTATTTCCTGAAATAAAGGTAACACCTCATGACATTGTTGTAAAAATTAAAGGACATGACAGTGGGAAAATGTCTACCGCGGTGCTCAATGGATGTTTTCTAACAGTTGGCTTCTCCCCTGCTGCTGCCACCCCCTGGTGTGTTTGCAGCGTTGGGAGGTGGCCTTGCTCTCGCAGTGTGGGTTGTCAGTACCAAGAGCGATGTGAGAGCCTGCCTATTCCCTCTGGTTTCATACAGGCAGCAGGACAGATAGAGTGGACCCTCCTAGGTTAAACCTTTTCCCCCCCATTGATTTCCCTGGCAAAATAGAGTTTAATACATTTGACTTTAGAGCATACTTGCTTAAGAACAAGGCTACCAGGATGATTTATTGAAATTCTAGGGATTATACTCTTGTGTCAAATAAGCAAAGATTAAAAATGTTTTCTTTCTATGGCCACATTAAAAAAAGTCTTTGTATTTGTTTATTCATTTGTAAATTTAGCCATAAAGCAGAGTGTGTTAGCATATGAAGAAATTAATTTGACTGCATGATACATTAATTTACATAATAGATTTTTTTTTTGAGTACTTGTTTACCAAGGGAGCTATTAAGAGATAGGGAAACAAATGTGGATATGATAAAGTTAGTGCTCTCAAGTAGCTCACTGTCTGAATTCTCTGGAGCCCTAGAGGGAGGGAAGAAGGCAGGAAGTAATATTTAAGTTGTATCTGTTTAAGATGCCTAGGAGAACTCCAGGAGGATGAGGAACAGGATAGGGGAGGCACAGGGGAAAGAGAAGGATGATTTCAGGTGGAAGAGATACTATATGGGCCAAAGGCATGGAGGCACGGGCGTTCCCTCCTGTGTGAGAACACAGTCATTATGGCTAACTAGTAGGGTGCTGAACCAAAGCGTTTTGGGCAAAGGGGAAAGGCACTGTATACTATGCTAAAGAATGTGATGGTGAGCTATTGATTTTTTAAAAGTATTAAACATTTTTTAAAGCAGAGTAGGATTTGATTGGATTTGTGTTCCTGCATGATAACTGTGGCATCGGAGTGGAGACTGAATTTGAAGGGTGGGAATGATAAAGAGGCAAAAGGTAAAAATTGCAGTTAGGGGGCTATTACCATAGTTCAGCCAAGAAAGGAGGCAGCCATAGGGGAGCACAGAAAGGGGTGAAAGCAATAGGGCTTGCTGCCTGCTTGGCTGTTGGGGGTGGGGTGGGGATGAATGAGATGCAAGACTTAAGGATTGAGTTTACTACTCCAATATTTCACTGATTCTACAAAGCACAGTTTTTTACAACTCTAAAACTGGGATTCATCTTATAATCAGAGTTGTCCTATTTTAATTAGTGTGTTTTTCTTTCCTTAGTTGTACATAAAAATAAAGATGCATATTTAAATCTCAGTAATCTTAGATTTGATGAAATTTGATACTGAATTCTTTGGCTCTAGTTTGTAAACTTCTATCATAATATTTGTTTTTCATCATAGAAATTGAAGGAAAATGATTTGAAGTATGTAGCAACTTTTCATAAAATATTTTTTGTACCACTTTTGATCTCTGTGAAGTGATTTTATTTATTTAATTGTGATAATTTAGGTTAAATATAATAATTTTTTTTCAGCATCTGGGTACTTTGAAGGTTCCTGGAAAGCAGATTTCTGCACTATCTTGGGAAGGAGGTGGACTGAAAATTGCACTAGCTGTTGATTCTTTTATATATTTTGCAAATATTAGACCTGATTATAAGGTGAGTATCATGAGCAGTTATAAAAAAAGGTATTTTTTACTAAATAGTTTTGTAATAGCTGGAAGTATAATGTCTGTTTCTTGCTTATATTCATAGCCATTTTATTTAGAAGCCAGTTGAAAGGAGGGTTTTTTAGTGTGAAGACCTTAGAACTAGTAAGCTTTTCTAGGATACTGTATATAATTAGTAAAATTATTCCTGCAGTCAGGGTCTCAGCAGGAAACAGAGGAGTAATTGAAGAGAGATTCATGAAGGGTTTATTACAGCAGTATGGACAGGGCTAAGGGGACCAAGTAAGGGATGACAAAGCCAGCACCCAAGGACTAGCAGCAGTGGGCAAGAGAAGGAGTATTGTTCCTGGAACCCACTAAGCATGGTGGCCATACAAGAGGGGCTGCCCTGTGGGAGCACAGCCACTGCTAGCTGGCTGGGCAGAGACAGCTTGGGGAAATAAATACTTTCACCCAGTTCTCTACCGGCTGGTGCCTTTTATTGGCCAAACCCAACTGGAAAGCAGAAGGCAAGGTAGCTCAGGTGATGGAGTTCATAGAGGTCATCCTCCAGGGCAGAGAGCAGAGCAGAGAAGGGCAAAGTGGATCAGGAGAAAGTAAGAATAAGCAATGTAACAACTAACCATATTTTACCTTAAAGTTAACATTTGAGTCATAACGAGATCTGAAGTATGGGATTGATCTGGTAAACTACCTAGAATATTTGTTGTGAAAAGACTTACATATTTAATTTTTAAAGGTCAAGCACCTTGGAGAAATGGCTGATTCTAGGACTAGGGTGGGGAAAGCGCAAGATAAGCCTGGAGCATCTTACAGTGCCAGGAAGTAAGGAAGTGCTCAAAAAACAGAAAGAAGGGGGCGTGCCAAAGGGACAGAGGAGCCAACTTGAAAGAGCTCAAGGCTGGAACAATCTCAGCAACGAAATAAATGACGTAACGTTGGCTTGTCACCCAGATGATAAAATAAATGTCCATGAGTACAACCAATGTCAATAAATTATTAAATAAATAAATGGGGGAGAAGAAATAAATCTTCTTACCGAAGTATTCTAATTATTTAGACACCACCCTCCAGGAGGTGGAGAGTAGTCCCTCCCATTCCCCCAACTTGAGTGTGGACTGCATTTAGTGGCTCACTTCCAAAGAGCAGAGTATGGAAAGGGGGAAAAAGAAAGTGACTTGCAGCGGAGAAACCCGGCAAGCACTACCTTGTCCAGGCGAGCGACGCCAGCATCATCGGTGATGTCACGTGGAGCTCACATACCCCTGCTGTGACATGATGGGCAGAGCTCTTCACTTGTGGGGTGGTCTCCCCAAAAACCGATAATCCCCTTCTTAGCCTGAGAAAAGCAGCAGACAAACCTGAATTGAGGGACATTCTACGTTAATACCTGACTAGTACTCCTCAACACTGTCAAGGTCATCAGAAACCAGGGAAGACTGAGAAACCGTTACAGCCCAGAGGAGCCTCAGGAGACATGATGACTAAATATAGTATATTCCAATTGGGATTCTGGATTAGAAAAAGGATATTAGGGAAAAACAAATGAAATCTAAATTACGTTTGGAGTTCAGTAAGTAGTAATGTACCAGTGTTGGTTTTTCAGTTGAGACAGATGCACTGCGGTAATGTAAGATGTTAACAGTAGGGGAAAGTAAGTAAAGAGTATAGGGAACTTTGTACTATTTTTGCAAGTTTTTTTGAGTTGAAATGACCTTAATTGGTTTATTTTTAATCACATTTTTCACCTTAGTACAAGTCCCTTTATTTTTATTTTTTATTAATTTTTTTAATTGAAGTGTTGTCAGTTTAATTTCTGGTGTATAGCATAGTGATTGTTATACTATTTTTGCAGTTTTTATATAAATCTAAAAACTTTTAAGGTAAAAAGTTTATTTTGAAAAGTAATCATGGTATAAAAAATAAACGTGACTTAGCTTTGAATAGTAAACAGTGTTAATAATGTAGATAGTGAATATTGATTTATTCAAAATTACATATGAATTTTTTGGGAAAGGGAAAGCTGTAAGTTCTATAATCAATATGCATGTGATATGGAAATCGATACCAAACAGTTACAGCTAAAAGAGTTGTGAATAGCTATCCTGGGAGGAAATTAGGTGGGGGTGGTGGGGAGAGGTCTGCATTTTGTTTTTGTTTTAAATAAGCCATGTAGAATTATTTGACTATAAACTATGTGCATATGTTACTCTGATAAAAACAAATATGAAAAACATGGATGAGAGGAAAGAGGCAGAGCTCCTATCTCTGAATTTTGGCTTGGGGACTCAGAATTGAACTCCAGCAGGGGTCACTCCTTCTGTTGCCCCCAGGCAGCTGTTGTTGATGGAGGAAAAATCTGAAATTCTCACCACAAATTAAAATAAGGAAAGTTAAACTAAATTTATTTTGAAGCATATTTTTAAGCTGTCTTTATTACTCTTAGATTTTTTTGTTATTTTATTGAGAAAAGGTCTTAAGCTGAATATTCAGCCCTTATCGCTTCCATTTCTAAAGAATGTATTTTGTCACCACTGATAAACCACATATCTGCAATATTTCTAGAAGAAAATGTAATAATATGACTTTCCCAATGGTAATTTCTTTCTCCCTTTCTCTCTCGTCCCTCCTATCTTCCCTCCTTCTGTTCCCTCCCTTCCCTCCTAACACAGTGGGGTTACTGCTCAAACACTGTAGTTTATGCGTATACCAGACCTGATCGTCCAGAGTACTGTGTTATCTTTTGGGATACGAAAAACAATGAGACGTATGTTAAATATGTCAAGAGTCTCATTTCCATTACTACCTGTGGGGATTTCTGCATTTTGGCTGCAAAAGCTGATGAAAATCATCCTCAGGTAGGTGTTCCTTGATGTCTTAAAACTTAGGTGGGTTAACTGCTTGGCAGAATTGGGCTATGGTTATCCATCTTCTCAAGCATGGCCTCTGTACTGGCAGATACAGCAAAGTATTGGGTCTTTTGGCCAGGTCTGTCTAGACTTCTGCTTGGAAAACTATGTGACTCCATTGGTTCTGTGTTCCCTGATTTTTTCTCCAATCAGTTAATCCATTGGCAGTTCATACTGACCAGTACTGAAGCTTCTTGTCTCTGGAATATATTTAAAATACCACAGTTCTTTTCCAGTTTAAAATTCCATAAGCAGAAATGAATAACCAGATGTCTAGTACAAATGCTCAAGAAATTATGTAACAGTGACCATTTATAACAATTTGGGTAGCTTTGACATTCAGAAATGTACTTTTATGTGGAGTTATATTACTTTAAAAATCAATGTCTCATAAAATAAATAATATAAATAATGCCCTTTTAAAAATATGCTATAAATGTAAATATTTTCAGAAGTATGCAAATTTTTCAAAAAAGGACTCATTTATCTTTAGCTGTGTTATAAATTATTTTATCACATAAAAAGTATAGAATTTTTGGTTTAAGGTGGCCATTTGAACAGCCACATTTGGCTCTCTTCTCTCCTGAAACTCATTAAAACAACAGGAAAAGTATTTTTTAAAAAGCCATATGCCCATAGGGACCAGAAAGGGAGAGGAAATGGCATCATAATTTCGGGGCTTAGAGAGTAGGTGAATTAGTGGCAATTACCTTAGCAGACTCAGGAAAAATGAGATCCTCAGCCATTAGTGAAGAAAGCAAAGCAGCAGCTAGTTTTTATCACAGAATCCCAAAGAGACACAGGACTTGATGGCACCTGGCAGCAGAAAGAAACAAACAGAAAAGCAATTTGAAAGTACCAGAGATTATGCAGGCAGGAGAAAACTTCGGGGAAAAAAGAGAGGCATCTAAAGAAGCAGATTTCTAGATCCCCTCCCCACTACTGAGCTCATAAGGAGCTGCCCTTCTACCTCCAGGGGAGACTGGTTTGCCCCCAGAGAGTCTGCACTACAGAGCACCATGCATCAGGAAGGGTGAAGGAACTTGCTGAGAACAGGGCAGTTAAATAATGCTACCCTAGGCTTCTTTTCCCACTTGGTTCCCAGGACAGATTTCACCAGATCAGGTGTCATAATGGCATTCGACTTGTCAACCTCAATACTTTGGAGAATTGCTTTCAAATTTCTGAGGGAAAATGACTTCCCATCTTGAATTCCACACCTTAAGCTAATTATTAATGAAATATGAGGGTAGAATTCAGACATTTTTAGATATACAGGATCACCAAAAATATACCTTCCAAGCTTCCTTATCTTAGGAAGCTACTTCAGGATATGGTTCAGCAAAATGAAGAATAAACAGAAAGAGAAAGAATCAGGGTCACCTGACAACAGTGGTAAAGAATGGTACCTGCTGACAGTTATGCACATGCCGAGGCAGTCGTCAAATGAGAACAGGCCACGTGGCTCCAAAAGAAATTCAAGATGAAATTAATAGAATACTTAATGTGGTTTAACTCTTGAGGGGAGACGTACAAACTGGGGGATAACTGTGGACTTGAGTTAGTAGTAAATACCAAGAAAACTAAGCACAGAAAAATAAAAGACAATTATCCACTACAAGGAAAGCAAAATATGCTTGAAAGGAAAATAAATCATGTTATACCTGACTCAGCTGTGGGCCAAAATAGTCAAAATGCTATTCTCAACTGGATTTTTTTTAATTAAACATTTTTGAAAATTGAAGTATAATGAAGATTTTAAAACTGAAATCCTGATTTAACAAAATTCTAGTGGATCGATGGAGGGATGGGTGTGCACTGCTGTGTGATGGGAGCCTGGGAAAGGGGTGAAGGATGGCTCCACACGTAGCTGTCTTGGTGGGTAGTGGTTACGTAATGCGCCAGGCTGAAACACAAGTAGCATTGTAAGCATGTTACTTGGATTTGTGGAGGTAAATATCAAAAGGATGATGTACAGGAGCTGGACGTAATTACTCTAGGGAGCAAGAAATGGGAAGTTGTGGGGATGGGGGTCTTCTTTTTTTAATAAGAAGTCTTATTTGATCATGTGAATGATAAATATGTAAACCATTTGTATTTTGTGACAGTAAATAAGCTTATTTTAGTTAGTGAAAGAATAAATTATATTTTAGTATAATCCTTATTTAGTTTACATGTATGAAATTAAACAAGTTTTACTTGAGGTACTGAGAAAAAAAAAGTCCACATGCATTGAAAGTTGGCTTATTTGAAGTTATTATTCTAATCAGGAATATGTCTATGTAAAATAATGTTCTTAGTACTGGATATAGAGAAGGTGACTAATGGCAAAAAAAAAAAAAGAAATTATTATTAGAATGTAAAGTGTGTAATGTGCTTGATTATTTTTCCTAATATTAATTATTGATAATTATTTGTGTGTGTGTGAATCACTGGGCATTTTAAGTTATTTTCATTAGGTTAGATTTTGTTTTTTCTGAATTAACTGACTTTTTTTTGAATTTCTATCATATATAGATTGCTGCAAAGGAGGAGAACGATATGGAAACATTTGGTGCAACGGTAACAAATTAAGTTAGCTCTTATATACCTGGATATAGGATAAAAATGAGTTTTGAGGTTGTAGCTGATCAGGAATTTTAGAAGTATAAATCGTGAAAAGTAGCCAGTGTACTTGCGTTTCTTAACTGATCTCTTAAAAACCGATGTTCCATTAAGTCGAGAAATCAGCCTTGGTTTAATTTTAATTCATATTTCTTTATTTTTGATGCTGTAGATTATCTTTGCTATTCTTTGCACTTAATTTTATCAATTACTTCCATATTAGTGATACTTGAAAAAGAGATAAGCATGTTTGGTTACCATTATTTCTTTTATTAAAAGTGCGTAAGCAAGAGGTTTGATATTTTCTATTTTATTTGTTCACAGTTTGTGCTAGTCCTTTGTAATTCTATTGGCACACCCCTGGATCCCAAATACATTGATATTGGTAAGGAGATGTTAATATTTATTCCCTCTTTAATCAAGTTTTATTTGTGAAACGAATTTAAAAGTGCAACAATGGCATTATTAATTAGAATGGTATTCTCTAAAGCAAGGATGAGCGTACTTCCTGGCTTGCCAGGCTCAGTACCAGTGTATGCCTGTTGTGGTAGAATTATTAATAACTCCCCCATTTCACTCTCAGAAGAATCCCGCTTAATACAGTAAATGATAAGGTTATTTTATCTAAAATTGACAATACTCTCACAACTTCCATACTGTCATCATTTGCTTTAAATGGGAGATATAACTGTTATAGGAATCGGTATCTAACCTAATGATTCGTATGTAATAAACTGAGGATTATAGAAAGAATTTTGCCATGGAAGCACTTTTATTAATAAACTGCTTGTAAATACTTCTCTTCCATAAAAAACACTTTAGCTGCTTGTGAAAGTGAGTTTGTCCTTTCCAGATTTTTCTAACGAAATCAGTCTGTTAATAGGGACAGCTTAAAAAAATCCCTGACTTCTTGTTTTCAGAAGACATTGTTACTGTGGATTTACCACTCCCTCTATCCAATAGCTATGAAAGTAATCATTAAAAAATTACAAATCCTGTTCTAAGGATTTTGTCAAAATGGTTTAGCAGTTATCTTATGATTTAGAGCAGGTGGGGTCAGTGAAAGCTAAGCAAAGCTTGGGCCTGGCATCCCCAGGGGCTCTGCTGCCATTCTCAGGAGTGCCTTCCCACCAGCTGTTCCCCAGAGGAAGGCTTCTAGCTCCCTCTAGAGTTTGATAGTGGTATACATTTTGAATAGAGAAATCTTGGCAATTGTAATAAAATATTTTTAAAAATATGATTCAACTACACTGAGTTATTTAGCATATAAAATTATTGAAGTTGAATCTAGACTTATTAATCTATTCAACTAACACCATACCATCAGTCTAGTTTCTAGTTCCTTGTTCAGTTTCTAAGTCTCCTACTGCCTTAAATGTCCTTTATTTGGACTGTGGCAAGAACTGTGTAAATGGTAGCTTCTAACACCATTTCTTTATTCTGACCATATTAATGATTACTTTGTAAGTATTTGTAAATAGAAAAATATGTTTTGTACTGTTTAAATTGTGAATTTAGAAACTAGGTACTAAAATGATCTTTTATAAAAGTTTTTTTATTTTTCCATATTTTGTGTGAATGTGTGTGTCTAATTTTATATTGTCTAGTTTGTTTTGGACAAGTTATTTTAGTTCCTTAATCCTCTTTTTCTTTATATGTAAGATTGATTTGATGGGACTATTTCATCAAAGGATACCCAGTAGGGATTTACTTAAATGTTCTCTAAGAAATGGAACAGATGAAAAAATGTTTAAGAGAACATATTCCTAAACTAGGAAGGAACTTCGGAGAATTTTCTTTTCTAAATTAATGAGGAAATATAAGGCATGTGAGATCAGAGGGAAGGATAAAGGCCTGAACCGGCCAGTGGTAGTGGAGATGGGAGGAAGGAGTGGGAGTTTTTAAATCCACCTGTCAGTTAGTGGACTTATGGGCCATTTCCATTTTTTTGGCTGTTATGAATGCTGTTATGCACATTTGTGTGTGAGTTTTTGTGTGGGCATATGTTTTCATTTCTCTTGGGTGTTTACCTAGGAGTGGAACTGCTGGGGCATCTGGTAATTCTATACTTAACATTTCGAGGAACAACCAAGCTGTTTTTCAAAGTGAAGGCGCCACTTTACGTGCCTACCATTTCTCTATCATATTTTTGCAAATACTTGTTACTGTCGGATTTCTTGATTCTAGCCATCTTGTGGGTGCAAAGTGGTATCTCACTGTAATTTTGACTTGTGTTTGCCTGGTGGCTAATGATGTTGAGCATCTTCTCAGTGACTTAGTGGCCATTTGTATATCTTCATTGGAGAAACGTCTATTTAGATCCTATTTGTCTTTTTATTATTGAGTTCTTTACATATTCTAGATACAGTTCCTTATCATGTATATGATTTTCAAATATTTCTTGCATTTGGGGGTTGTCTTTTCACTTTTTTTGGTTTTCTTGGGGGGGGGAGTTAATTGTGTTTATTTATTTATTAATTTATTTATTTTTAATGGAGGTACTGGGGATTGAACCCAGGACTTTGTGCATGCTAAGCACACACTCTACCACTGAGCTATACCCTCACCCAACCTTTTCACTTTTTTGATGGTGTCCTTTGGAGCACAGATACTTTTAATTTTGATAAAGTCCAGTTTATCTACTTTTTCTTTTGCTGCTTGCGCTTTTGGTGTCATATTTAAGACACCATTGTCTAACCCAAGGTCACAAAGATTTATACCTAAGTTTCCTTCTCAGTTCTATAGTTAGGTCTTTGATCCATTTTGAGTTGATATTTTTGTATAGTCCTACAAGTGCTTGACTCTTTTCTGATGCCCCAGACTGTGTGGAGTATATTATCTGTAAAATGAGGTATTGGACTCAGTGATCACTGAAGTCTTTTGAAGCACAAACATTTTGTGATTCTGTCTAACTGTAACCTAATTGTCTTTATGTTCTTTTTAATAGTACCATTATTTGTTACAATGACCAAAACCCATGTGATAGCAGCTTCGAAAGAAGCATTTTATACCTGGCAATATCGTGTGGCAAAGAAGCTCACAGCATTGGAAATTAATCAGATCACACGGTCTCGAAAAGAAGGCAGAGAAAGGTATATCTTTTGATGCATAGTTTTTAGTAACTCAACCATATCACATTTAAATTAGACATAGCTATTACAAATTGTCATGCCTGAGAACTATAAATTGTTTTAATTAGCAGTCATCTTCTTCCTTCACACATACTTGAGATCTTACTGCAGTCGTCCCTTTCCTTTAAGACTCACTCATGTACTAAGATAAGAGTTATAACCCCAGTTTAAAAAAAGAAATTTGGATATGTGAATTCATGTGGAAGCAGAAAAAAAAAAAAACAGTTGAAAAATACTGTATCTTGTGTTCTCAGTAGTTCTGAAAGACTCAATGGGAAGGGCCTTTGGCCTCTTTTGGGGGAGAAAGTGGATCTTGGGAGAAGTTGGGGCAGAAAAGTCTAGCATCTTCACTGAGTGAGTGTCCTTCATGAACCAGCTAAAGAAATTCTGGGTTTTGTTTAAATAAAGAAGGTGTCATTTCCTTTTTCCTTATATTTCTGTCTGGGATATACTTACTAGTTTTAATGACTTTGAGTCTGTTCCCTCTGGACCTCAGTTTCCCTGTCTGTAAAGTACAGTTGACGATGGTGATCAGAGCCAGCACTGACTGAGTACTTCTTATGTGCCAGACTCAGGTAAGTCTAGTTAGGACTCTGATTATTCCTGTTTCACAGAGAGGAAACTGAGACACAGAGACTTAAATGACTTGCCAGAGGTTACCAGCTGATAAGCAGGGATGGGACATGGAGCCACTCTGCCAGATTGGCCTTCCTTGTGGTTTCCTGCTTGTTTTAAGGAAAGGATGTGGGTCACACGATCTTTTGAGAGACTCCTATTTTAACCTTCAACTTTTATTTTGTGATAACTAAGTAGAAATATTATGTTTGTACTTAATAGAAATGTATTAGAAAGCAGAAACTTGGTACTTCTAAATTGATATACCTCTCTGTATTTAATACATTTCTATTACATTTATTTGACATTTGATCTCCCTATTACACTGATGAAAGTACAAATGTGACATCAATTTAACAATGACAAAATTTCATATTTTAAAGATAGAAAATGACTTGATTTTCGTGTGGTTATACTGCAACTATAATTTCTTAAACTCCCTTTATATATCAGGCTCTGTGCATGTGTGCTTTACAAACATTTTATTTCTGCTTCTCAAAAACTCTGCAAAGGGGAAATTGTTAACCTTATTTTACAGATGGAGAAATTGCATCTCAGAGACGTTAAATAACTTGCCCAGGGCCTCATAGCATTTCTATGATATGTCTTCTCTATTCACCTCCATTCATTTTAGTATTTTTTTCATCAGCCATTATAGAGCCCCTGACACTGTGTGACAGGCACTGGAGATGCAATCTTTGCCTCCAGGAAAACCACCATCTGGTGGGAGAGACAAGGACACTAGCAGTGATACTGCAGTGTAAGCAGTACCACACAGGTGCCTGAGAGATGGTGCACAAGGTGGGGCAGCTTCATAACCCGGTAAGCACAGGGGAGGAGTCTTTACTTCAGAACAAAAATTCCATTCATTAGAGCTTCCCAAGTACACTTCACTTCTACCTTTAGTGAGCACAGCGACAGGAGGGAAGTTATGGAGAAGCAACAGAGCAACTTAGTGCATTGGAAGTTACTGCTAACTGGTGTTCACTTGGAGACTAAGGGAAGGTATCTCTTGGGGCTTACTGCAGTTCACTGGAAATATGTGATTCAGCATCCAGGTATATTTTTGGCACAGCCTTTAGGAACATGGCACTCACATAACTAGTAAACACCTTGTAGATAGTTTCTGCCTTTATAAGATTGAGCTGGGCCAAGAACTGTTTAAAATAATCAAGATATTTATATTAAATAACAATATTCATTGGTGTCATCCAATCCTTTAATTGTCCTAGAGATCATGAATAGTAAAAAATCTTCCTTATACTGTCATTGAAATTTGAATTTTTTTTTTCAGAATTTATCATGTTGATGATACTCCTTCTGGGTCAGTGGATGGGGTGCTTGATTATAGTAAAGCCATTCAAGTAGGTGATTTTATTATTGCCAGCAAATGTTAATATCCGTAGATTTGGAAATACTGTAGTTTTATTTTGAGACCAGAAAAAAAATTATTTCCAGTGAATAGCATATTATTCTAGTAATTCTTTTAAAAAATTCTATTCTGAAAAACTTTTTCTCGATCTGCTTTTTTTCTTCTTTTGGTTTTTAAAAAAAAAATGTATTTTGACATAATCATAGGCTCACAAGAAGTTGCAAAAATAGCGCATAGAACCCCTTTACCCAGATTCTCTCAATGGTGGCATGTAATGGTAGGATAACATCAAAAGCAGGAAGTCGACATTGGTAATGGTGCTGTTAACTAGACTATGACCCAGTTCCTTACTCAGTTTTCACTAGTTTTTACACGTAGGTTTATGTAACTTTATCACCATAAAGGAACTTGCCTCATGCTACTTCATTTCCACACCCTCTCCACCCCCACCCCTGTCCCCTGGCAGTCACTAATCTGTTTCCGTCTCTATAGTTTTGTCACTCTGAGAATGTTTTATGAATGGAACCATATAGCATGTAATCTTTTGAGATTGGCTTTTTTCCCAAAAAAACCCAAAACCAAAACCAAAAAAACCCTAGAGACCCATCCAGGTTGTACAGAGCTGTGCCGTTTGCCCCTCCTCGTTCTGGCACGTGCTGGTCCTTCTGCCAAATGTTCATCTTCTACAGCTAAGCCCAGGCTTTTACCTCTCTTCACATTTTGGTGTAAGCTTATGCTCCTCCCTCTGTGCTCTCATAACTCCTGAGTTGACCTCTCCTCTTACCATACTGCGCTGTCTTTAGGTGTCAGTCCACTGTCTTCCCCAGTAGACTTTGAGTAATCCCTGAGGGCAGAGATTTCTATGCTTAGATGCTATAATTGAAGTATTCTTCTTAGTGAATTTCATACTACCTTATACCAGATTAGTCATTCAATAAATATTTGTTAAAGAGTAACATTGATTTATTTTAGGGAACAAGGGATCCAATTTGTGCCATAACTGCATCTGATAAGACATTGATTGTGGTAAGTTGTTAAAAAAAATTATTCTATGAATGAGAATTGTTTAAATTGTAAAAATAGAATAAAGCAGTATGTTTTGGATTTGAATTTCATCTTTGGGCCCCTCCAGTTTTACTACGTCCAACATAAGAAATAAGAACGTTTTAAAAATTGCCTCACAAATTATTAATCATTTGCAGAAATAGCAGTTTATAAAAGCAGTAGAACTGTGGCCAGCTGGGGAGAGTCTGACACTGGGTTGAATGAGCCCTATAAAGGGTTGGCAGATGTGGAGAGGACTGGATGGTGGTAGTGGGTCTTGGAAAGTTGCCTCCTTTATGTGGCCTGTTAGTTTGTACCGGAGAAGGTGCTTTGGCTCAGTTAGTTTCACAAGGCTTAGTATGAGGAGGTAGTGTGTTTGCTAGCCAGTAAAGTAAAGTAAGTCTGTGGCAAATTTTTGTTGAATTTTTCAAACAAAATCAATGTATCAATGTTACAGTGTCTTTTCTTGAGCTCTGGTATTTGAAAATATTAATTTTAGAAATAAATGTTTAATGTAGTAATGCTGGTGGAGTCACTGAATTTGAATTATGTAAACAGATCCTTGATAGTGTGTATTTCCAGTTCTACTTACATTCTTTAGACATTAGCTAAGTTTATGGGGGGAAAATCTTAAGAATGTAGTGTTCATTATTCCTCACCTAATGATGGTGTATGTTTTAAGCAGTTTATCTTACAATCAGATCTGAGGAATCTCTTGTTTTCTTTTTAGATTCTTTGCTATACAGGGTGGGGTTTTTTTTGTTTTGTTTTGTTTTGTTTTGTTTTGTTTTGTTTTGTTTTGGTTGTGTTGTGTTTCTGACATTTGCAGGAAAAATCAAAAAACATGCAAGTCAAATCAGTCACAAAAATTGACTTAATTCCTAGATGACAGGGTGTACCTATGAGAAACACACTCAAATAGTTTTAATACCAGCCAAAAATTTTAATGGAAAAGATATCTTCTGCATTTAAAACTTTCCACTGTTGAAATTCAAATGGTTTTTAGAACCATTACTTTTTCAACCTTTTTAGACCACAGGACCCCCTTTCTCAAAAACAAAATCTTACTGTGTACTTCAGCATATTAACTCTTTTAAAGACTATACCTCCCTTTTATACATTAAAAACGTCCCCGCTCCTGGCCACCCCGCTCTCCCCAGCCTTTCTGATAGGCCCTCTGCAGGCGCTGCAAGAGCAGTGATGCTCGGATTAGACCCGGGCGGGCGGCGGGCGGGGGGCGGGGAGGGATGGCTGAGTGCGGCCTTGCCCTTCTTCCCATTGCCGCGGCCTGAGGCACGGCAGGGTTTGGAAATCATAGCTCTCTCCTGTCTGTTGCTCTAACTCTTGGTCTGTCAACCTTAAGGCTTGTACAGAGTTGCATAGAAACTTACGTTTTGTTTTATTTTTAAGGACATTTAGACTAATACTCATTGTATCACTGCTTTCTGATCATCTCCCTTTGCCACAAACTAGTATCACATAGATGGCATAGGAGAAAAATGTAGACTTTCAGTAACAACTGTTTCCTATAATGATCTTATATTGATGTTTCATATAAGTGCTTTATATTTTAGCTTTTAATATACCCTGAATATTAGCCAAGACAACTGTAAATAACCTTAGATATTTCTTCCTTGTGATAGAAAGCTTTGTATATTATCAAAGAATAGGTTTCTGATTTCTTTCTTGAATGTTACATTTAAAAAATTAGATCACCTTCAGCTACTTTAAAAAGGTTTTAATTAAATTAGGAGGTAAATATGTACTCAGAACATATTTCTAAGTATGGAATTGGGAATTCACTATGACACCATCACTTTGGCTTTGAAACAGTTGTATGAACATATAGGGAGACCTGTAGTTGTAATATAATGTTATGATGTTTAAATATGCTTTCATAATCAAACATATTTTCCATAGAGTCGTGAATCTGGCACCATTCAGAGATACAGTCTTCCTAATGTTGGTTTGATCCAAAAATATTCCCTTAATTGTCGAGCCTGCCGGTTATCCTTGAATTGCAACTCCAGGTAAGTCTGAAAACTTCCCTCACTTAGATGTTGGACTTAGAAGTTATTCATTGGGATTGCTGCACTTATGTAATAAATGCAAAGACGTGTGTTTGTTTTCAACTTAATAAAGCTCAATGTGACTTTACTATACTGTATTTGTATTTAAACATCGTATTTACTATACTGTGTTTAGTTTAGATATCTTTCTCTAACTGGGCAAAATATAGAAATTCTAGTGTAATATTTTAACTTATTTACACACCAATTGCTTTAATCCCTTTGGATATTTTTTTCTCACACGGAAGCAAAATGGAAAGCAGCCCACATCTTCTATCAAATTTATAAACATGTGTTTAAAGCCAGTTATTTATTTAAAGCTGTTTCTCCCTGATTCTCAGGTTCTGATGAACTAATTTTGAAGCATGGTGGTAGGTGATTATATCCATGATCGCTGGTGGCACTTTCACAATTTTCCCTTCTCCAATTTCACCGTTTGTAGTCGTCTTGCAATCATAGACACCGCAGGAGTTCTAACCTGCTTTGACTTGGATGCTCGGGTAAGAGACAGCACAGGACAGCAAGTCACTGGCGAGTTGTTAAAATTGGAGCGAAAAAATGTCTGGGATATGAGCTGGGCCAGAGATAATCCTGATCTGTTTGCAATGATGGAGAGGACAAGGATGTATGTTTTCAGAAACTTGGATCCTGAGGTAAAAACAAGAAATGAGCATTAATAGTGCATAAATAAGGAGCCAAATATCAAAACCTGAACATTTCCCCTTTGTTTCTTCAAGAGGCTTATTGGCGTTGGCTCCATGAATTTCTGAAAATAAATAGAAACATTTCTGTGGAATTTAAAAATATTTGGTCTTCAGTGGGAATAATATTTATCCTTTAAAGATTCTCTACTTTCTCTGAAAGACGCTTCTAAGTATTTCTCTCCTTTTTAAAAGATGGAACCATGGTCACCAACTGTATAGCCTTTGTTTTTTCCCTTGTTAAAGTGAAAAAAAAAGAAAGAAAGGAAGAAAATAGTGTTATTTACTGAAATTGCCCAAACAGAAAATGTGGTTTTGAAATTGCCTTATCTTTTCATACTTCTGCCTTTCTGTCCACCTTATTCTGTGCTTACCTTGTCTTAGTTGTGTTCACATGAAGTCCGTCACCCACTAATCCATGTTCTTTCTCACCCTGATGGTCTTACTGTGCCTCACCTACGTTCTCTGAGGTATCAAGAAGCCCCTTTTTCACTGATTTTGAAGTTACAGTTTTATTTTCTACTTATGGCTCACATCAGCTAATTTTTAGCCTCTGAATTTTCCTGCCACTTAGTCTGCTCTGTATCAGCCGTTAGATGTTGTGTTTAGGAAATTCAGAATCATTTGAGTGGTAGCCTAATCAAAACAGCATTAAGAAAGTAAATCTTTTAAACAATTTTTGAATTATTAGTGGATTTTCAGATTGGAATTTTCGGTACTCCTGCTATATTCCACTACTGTGCATAATAAGAGATGACTTGATAAATGCTTTATGTCATTAATTGATGTTTGTTTGGACCTATAGTTTCCTTCTTGGGAAGAAATTGCTTGCTTGGGCCCCTGAGCTACTGAAGTTCTTCTGTAATGACTTATTTAGTGGTTAACTATTTGCCTCTTTAATATCCTAAATTATTTTCGTGTTTCCTCGTTTGAGCCCTACTCAGAATCTTTGGGTTAGTAAATGACCTTATGTAAATTGCTCTCAAAGGCTTTTGTTGAAGTTTTTAGGAGTCTTAAGGATTTTTGTAATTTTTAGAGCCTGGGGAATGGCTCAAAAGAAAGGTATTCAGGGCTGCTGCATTTGACCTGTATGCATAGGCTGCTTTCAAGGATCTGAGGGAAATTTGACCCTTGCTACAAAACAAGTATGAAAATTATCCCTTGGGATCACCTTGAGGATGGAAATAAAATACTTTCTGAATGTTAGGGTCCTTTTTCCATCCTTGGCTCTACTTACAGTAATTCTGAAATCATATGCCTAGGAAAGGGGGAGGATTATGCCTGGCTGTCCATAATGTGTGTGTAGCACATATGGTTAATCTAGTACCAGGGGAAATCTTAGCCTGGTGGAAAGCATTCCTTGAGTAGTTTAACAAAACAGCCTTTTATTTATTTATTTTTGGAGTTTGTTGTCTGGCTTGGGAAGTTCTTCAGTTTCTATTAGATTTAGAACTAGGTGAATTTCTTATAACCTTACCACTGACTGAATTTCTTTATAAATCATGCTGTGCTGTTCTTTTCATTCATGAGAATGCTGCCTGGCTGTGGTCCCTGCTTGGTTAGTTACTCTGCTGTTTATTCCTCCAGCTGCTTATTGACTGAGCATGTGAGGACATACTCTTCAAAACAGAGCTTACTAGAACTCCTTCAGGACACAGTGTTCTGTATTATTTTTCAGGAGATAAGCTATTATTTGATGGTTAATGTTGAATACATTTTTATCCATTTGAGTGTTACTATGAATTCTAGAGTCATACCTTTCCTTAAGTTGCAAACCTTTCTTCAGATTATGTGTGAGAAAAGGGTGCCATTTGTGTACAAAGTTCTAGTTCATTGATAAAGTACATTTTCTTTGAAAATTAAAAAATAAGTGTTTAATGTTGATATTCCCTGCTTGATCCTTTCATCTCCAGTCACCCTCTCAGGGTACTGATTCAGCTCTTCTATTCTTTGTCTTGGATCTTCCCTCTCTTTGGTGCTATTTTATATTCATAGTCCTTTCATATCTCATATTTTCATCAATTAGTTTCTTATTTTTGTACATTTGCTTCTTTTCCAAACAAGGGTTTTCTAAAGTTTTGAATCTGTACCCACCATATATGTATACTTACTTATTTAGAAGAGAACATCCTTCTCTTTTAAAGGTATGTGCTGAAATAGGGGTGAAATCTCATGATGTCTCTAAATTTACTTTAAAATACTTTAGCCAAAAAAATTGACTGAAGCGTATTTAGCAAAATGTTAATTATTTAGATGATGGGTATTTGGGTGTTAATGACATTCTCTTTACTTTTTTGTTGTTTTGAAAACTTTGATAATAAAATTTAAAATCATGATATGTTAAAGAAGGGAAATTTTGTACAATTAAACTTTAGTATTTGTTTTTGTTTTTAAAGGAGCCCATTCAGACTTCTGGATATATTTGTAACTTTGAGGACTTAGAAATTAAATCTGTTCTTTTGGATGAGATATTAAAGGTAATTCTTATTAAGAAACAATTACATTTTTGTTGCTGGCTTGACTAGGATTCATTTTTGCACTGGGCAGTGCAGTGTCCTGGTTAGGAGTGTGGATTGAGGAGGTCCAGCCCTGCTCAGTCACTTACACAACCTTTTTGCTGGTTCCTTCATCTTTTCACCTTCATTTTCCTTTCCTGTTTATAAGCCTCAGTGTTTACCTCTATAAAATGTGGATGGTAATAGCACCTATCTTATACGATTGTTATCTTACAAGATAATTTATGAAAAGCACTTAGCACAGTGGGAGGAACTGAAAACTGGTAGGTAGTTGTTGTCATCGTTATTTTTATATTAATAATAGAGATACTGAAGAAATATTTGATAATTTTCTTTAGTCTTTTTCTTGTTCAGGGATATTTGAGTAACCTTTTGTTTGGAGGTCCATTATCCTCCCATTTTGTTTTTAGGTTTTCATAAAATACTCTAATTCCAGATAATAGAATTCAGATAATTTTTGAATCTCTGCTTTGGCCTTCATTGAACATTCTTTGAGAATTTTTTACTTTAAGAATATATTGAAAATTTGCCTTCACTTTATCTAAATATTTACTTGTCTATGTACCATGTATGTTTTTTGGAATTGGGATAGATTTAAAATTTTCAGATGTTAGCTGCATTTTATAGCATGTCTTCATATTTTGGTTTATGTGTAAATTGCAGCTCTTTTATTGTGAACCAGTTTGTTGCTAATCATGCCTGCTCTGCAGCAGCAGGATGGGTTTCTACCCTAAACTTGGTTCGCATGTCAAGAGTGATGACACTACAGACATACCAAAAGGGTGCAAGAAGATATTACCTACATAATGGGGTTTTTAAGGGAGAAAGGACAGGCTTCCCAAGCTGGTCCAAAGATGGTTTGAGAGCAGGGAAAGGAGACTGGCTTGGTTTTTTGGGGAGGTGGGGGAGTTAGAGGGTGGGGTTAGGGTGAGGGTTTCCATGTGTATGTAGATGTTTGTGTGTTTTGAAACTCCTGTGGCGCCAAAGGATGGACCACTTGTTCTTTCTCATCACCTTGCCCAGATGTGAGGCAGAAGAAGGGGGAGGGATGAGGCTTAAAAGTTGTCAGCTGTCAAACATCAGAAAGGAATGTCTGAGGTTTTATTGCAATCTAGATGTTTTAATGGTTAACATTAGGTAAACACCAGAACAGTATTCTAGAAAGCTGTAATCTGTATGTGGAAAGATACATTTGATAGACTAGAAAAATAAATGGAAATAATTTTATAAGAATGGCTTCACTGTACAATCTACTTTTGTAGTGTTAAATTTGATTTTAATTTAATAATGTGACAATATTTGAAGGAATTGTAGAACATTAGGTAATTTTTTCTCACCACAAACAATACATTTTTCTGGGTAAGAAAAAACTATGAAAAACTAAGTTTATTGCTTTTAAACTACATTTTCATTTTTAATAGTATTGATTGTCCATTCTAAAAGATGATGTTCTTACATTTTCTCCCTCTTTCTCTTCTTTTTTTGTTAGACATACTATTTTTATGTTGTCAAGATTTAGAACTTGACACTTTGTTGTGTAATCCTAATTTTCAGTTATTTAGTCTCACATTAAGAGACAGCTATTACCAGTTTTTCCTGCATTTTCTTTGTACATGAGTTATTAATTTTGATTAATCTTTTAGTTGGCTGGATTTCATGATTGTAGTTTTTTTCAAGAAAGGCTCATAGTTGCAGATTGCTTTAAGATCTAGAATGCTTAAAAATGCCTGTGATATTGTTGGCCTGATAATTATATTGACTTTTATGAAGAATTTTTAAAAATGCATATTTAAATTGTTAGATGTACTTTAAAATTCTTGATACACTGGACACATTTTTTGCATATCTAATTCTAGAATAAAGAATATCTATAGTACTGTTGCCCAGTTTACGGGCAGTTGTTAAACTGTAAGGAAAACCAAGTTCTCTCTGACAGTTTTGTTTTCTGACTTACTATGTGCCAAGCCATAAAGAAAAGAATATTGTCATACCTTAGTTCCCACTGAGGCCTTGTCGACCCAGGAATTGTTTAGCTAAACTGTGGATTCCTTCAGACATACAGTTTTCAGAAATAACATGAGTGTTATACACCTAAAACTAATACAATGTTGTATGCCAATTATATCTCAGTAAAATAGGGGAAAAAGAGAAATAACATGAGAACTTTCTTGGAAGACTGGAGAAGGAATGCAAAAAGAAAAGAAGGGAATTAACATTTACTAAAGTTCCTTCATATGAGGTGTTCATTTGTCTTTGCATATTTTTGTTTATTTGTCATTACAACTGTACTTGGTAGATATTACACAGACCTCATTTGTAGATGAAGAAGGCTCTTTGTGGATAAGATATTTAACCAAAGTTCATCTATTCGTTGACTCAGCAAATATTTATTGAGGTCTAGTGAGACAGTTTCTGGCCTCAAGTGGAGGAGCTGGGGAGATGGACAAGACATTCAGCCACCGGAAGAGGGTTGGGGATGTGGTTTAGTTGGTTGGTGTATCTCTTCTAAGGTTTGAAGCAAGAGAGCATGAGGTCAGTTCTGAGACTGCAAATAGTGTGAGTAATGCAGCTAGGCACTGTGCTAAATGTTTGATATGTTTTCTCAGTTAATCCTCACAATGCTTGGAAGTAAGTTTGATTATTCCATTTGTCCAAAGGAAGAATCTGAACAAGTCTGCATAATTGTGAGGGACCCCTTCTATCACTGTCCCCGTTTAACCTCAGGAAGGACTTGTGGGTTGGGGCTGTTTTCCAGATAACTCAAGAGATTCATATATGGGAATTTCTTTTCTCCCTGGTTTTGCTCATAAAATGATGCAGTTCCTGTTTTGTTTTTTGTTTTTTTTTTTTACTGTAAAAAGGAAATACATATTCTACAGGGAACTGTTTGATTTTTTTTTTTTCTTTTCACCTTTACTTTCAGAATCCAGAACATCCGAACAAGGATTATATCATTAACTTCGAGCTTCAGTCCCTGCGAGATAGCCGAGCACTGATTGAGAATGTTGGAATTCAACATGCATCTCAATTCATACAGGACAATCCACACCCCCGACTTTGGTATTTAAAAAATTCAACAACAAAAAAACCTCCCCAAATGTCAGGTGTAAGCCTTACGGTCTCAGCTCTGTCTTCCTCTGCACTCATCCTAGCCTCCTGATGGGAGTAGACTTCCGTTCTTGCTCTTTTAAAAATACAGAAATTCAGTTTCGATTTGGAAGTACTCAACAGAAGCATAAAATTATATGAACATGGATAAATGTGTTAAAATAATCACTTCCCACCATGGTTCACTAGAAACAACAGGTGTAATAATTGAATTCTGATTCGAGACTTGTTTATCAGTAACTTGCCATATGCTTTCCTGTTCTTTTGTACTAAAGGCGCCTGCTGGCTGAAGCAGCTCTTCAGAAGCTGGATTTGCACACTGCGGAGCAAGGGTTCGTGCGCTGTAAGGATTACCAAGGCATTAAGTTTGTGAAGCGCCTGGGCAACCTACAGAGCGAGTCCATGAAGCAGGCGGAGGTGGTCGCCTACTTCGGCAGGTTCGAGGAAGCAGAGAGAATGTACCTCGATATGGACAGAAGGTCAGTGATGAAGGTGCCGGCACCCAGAGTACTTCTGGAAATTGCGATTTTTTTTTTTCACAAGTGGGATTTGTAAAATCATGTGTTTCAGAAAATAAATTCATTTTGGATTACAACCTGGATATTCTGCATGACCTTCATGAATTTATGCTTTGTAATTTGAGGGCAGCTTTATTCTCTTTTTATACATGTAGTAAGGGCTGGCCATGGGTTAGTTTTTTCATTTGGTAGGAGAAAAAAGTCATATATGGCTGCAGAAACTGGAAGCTTTAGCATTTATCTACTAAGCTGATTGTTTCGGTTCTCTTTTTTGATTTAAGCCTTTTGTCAAGGAGCATGAAATAAAAATCAAAGATATTAGGGGATTGAGTTTTATTCTTCATATTTCATTTGATTTGTAGAAAATAATTATGAACTTCATTTCAGCTGTGAACATTATATCTAATTTTTATTATTTGTACTTTTAAGAAATTGCTAATACAACTTGGGCCCTGACAAGAAGTATAAAACCAAACATGTAAACATGAAATAAGCCTGATCATGTCTTAAGAAATTGATGAAAAGAAGTGATTGTTATTTGAATCATTATTTTGCCAAGTAACTTGACAGTCTAGGAAAATAAGAGACAGGAAATTGTTTCCTTTTTCTTATTCCAGGTTCTCCCTATTGCCTCTTACCTGATGGGGCTAAATTTTAAAGTGTTTGGAGAGTTACCTCATCTGTCCATTCATTGCTGTGTATTCTCAGTGCCCTAGAATTGAACCTAGCATGGAGTAGGCACTTGATAAATATATGTTGAATGAGTGAATGAATGAATGAATGTCATTTTTTTGTAGAGATCTTGCTATTGGCCTCTGGGTGAAATTGGGAGATTGGTTTAGAGTACTCCAACTCCTGAAAACTGGATCTGGTGATGCAGATGACAGTCTCCTTGAACAAGCCTACAACGGCATCGGAGACTACTTTGCTGATCGACAAAAGTGGTAGGTAACATATGTGGACCCCCTCATCCATTTACCCAGCACTTAAAATTGTAGCTGCCTGAGTACTCCCCTGTGACATAACGCTAGGGCTGCCTGAGTACTCCCCTATGACATAACGCTAGGCCTGCCTGAGTACTCCCCTATGACATAACGCTAGGCCTGCCTGACTACTCCCCTATGACATAACGCTAGGGCTGCCTGAGTACTCCCCTATGACATAACGCTAGGCCTGCCTGAGTACTCCCCTATGACATAACGCTAGGCCTGCCTGACTACTCCCCTATGACATAACGCTAGGCCTGCCTGACTACTCCCCTATGACATAACGCTAGGCCTGCCTGACTACTCCCCTATGACATAACGCTAGGGCTGCCTGAGTACTCCCCTATGACATAACGCTAGGGCTGCCTGAGTACTCCCCTATGACATAACGCTAGGCCTGCCTGACTACTCCCCTATGACATAACGCTAGGCCTGCCTGAGTACTCCCCTATGACATAACGCTAGGCCTGCCTGACTACTCCCCTATGACATAACGCTAGGGCTGCCTGAGTACTCCCCTATGACATAACGCTAGGCCTGCCTGACTACTCCCCTATGACATAACGCTAGGCCTGCCTGACTACTCCCCTATGACATAACGCTAGGGCTGCCTGAGTACTCCCCTATGACATAACGCTAGGCCTGCCTGACTACTCCCCTATGACATAACGCTAGGGCTGCCTGAGTACTCCCCTATGACATAACGCTAGGGCTGCCTGAGTACTCCCCTATGACATAACGCTAGGGCTGCCTGAGTACTCCCCTATGACATAACGCTAGGCCTGCCTGACTACTCCCCTATGACATAACGCTAGGGCTGCCTGAGTACTCCCCTATGACATAACGCTAGGGCTGCCTGACTACTCCCCTATGACATAACGCTAGGCCTGCCTGACTACTCCCCTATGACATAACGCTAGGCCTGCCTGACTACTCCCCTATGACATAACGCTAGGGCTGCCTGAGTACTCCCCTATGACATAACGCTAGGGCTGCCTGAGTACTCCCCTATGACATAACGCTAGGCCTGCCTGACTACTCCCCTATGACATAACGCTAGGGCTGCCTGAGTACTCCCCTATGACATAACGCTAGGCCTGCCTGAGTACTCCCCTATGACATAACGCTAGGGCTGCCTGAGTACTCCCCTATGACATAACGCTAGGCCTGCCTGACTACTCCCCTATGACATAACGCTAGGGCTGCCTGAGTACTCCCCTATGACATAACGCTAGGGCTGCCTGACTACTCCCCTATGACATAACGCTAGGCCTGCCTGACTACTCCCCTATGACATAACGCTAGGCCTGCCTGACTACTCCCCTATGACATAACGCTAGGGCTGCCTGACTACTCCCCTATGACATAACGCTAGGCCTGCCTGACTACTCCCCTATGACATAACGCTAGGCCTGCCTGAGTACTCCCCTATGACATAACGCTAGGGCTGCCTGAGTACTCCCCTATGACATAACGCTAGGCCTGCCTGACTACTCCCCTATGACATAACGCTAGGCCTGCCTGAGTACTCCCCTATGACATAACGCTAGGCCTGCCTGACTACTCCCCTATGACATAACGCTAGGGCTGCCTGAGTACTCCCCTATGACATAACGCTAGGCCTGCCTGACTACTCCCCTATGACATAACGCTAGGGCTGCCTGAGTACTCCCCTATGACATAACGCTAGGCCTGCCTGACTACTCCCCTATGACATAACGCTAGGCCTGCCTGAGTACTCCCCTATGACCTAACGCTAGGCCTGCCTGAGTACTCCCTTATGACATAACGCTAGGGCTGCCTGAGTACTCCCCTATGACATAACGCTAGGCCTGCCTGAGTACTCCCCTATGACATAACGCTAGGCCTGCCTGAGTACTCCCCTATGACATAACGCTAGGCCTGCCTGAGTACTCCCCTATGACATAACGCTAGGCAAATGAAGGCCATCCTTCCGGCTCCTAAATTCATGTACTTCTAGATTCACGTTGAGGAGCAAGAGCTCCTTCAAGCTGTCATGAGCATCATAAGCCTTCGGGGTTTCAAAACTCACAAAACTTACATTTTAGTTCCAGATAACTTTCTGCTGTTTGAGGATATAGTTTATATTTGCTTGTTTTGTTATTACAGATTTTTTTCCAGAAATCATTGGCTTTGTTCTTAAGTTATCATTTTGATCAGTATGCTTATTTATTTATGTCAGTGTTTGGAAATACAACAGTATATCAGATTAAAACAATATGTCTTAAGAATATTCAAAGGCATTCTGTAATGAAGATGATGACTAGAGTAATACTAGTACTGGAATCCTAATGAAAGAACATTTTTGGTGAAATTTGCTTATTTATCAGGAAACTCATGCTAGTTTCATTATTTTTAAAAGTTTTTTTTTTCTTTCCCTAGGTTGAATGCTGTGCAGTATTATGTACAAGGCCAGAACCAGGAGTGCTTAGCTGAATGTTATTATATGTTAGAAGATTATGAAGGATTGGAGAGTCTTGCCAATTCACTTCCAGAAAACCACAAGTTGCTTCCAGTAGGTATTAAAAATTTTAGTTTTTGGAGCTGTTAGGTTACTTTATAAGGTTTTTATGTTATAGTCAGGAAATGTCCTCTGTAATACATAAAATTAAAAATTACTACAACTTTACAGTGTCTTAGACGTAGAATGATGCTTTAGTTATTAAAAAAATTGTCAGTATGCTTGAAAATGGAGAGAAAATTGTCAGTCATATTCCTACTATTTTAACATGATCATAGTGTTGAGTAGGGTTGTCAGTTTAGTAAAATTGTTTTAAAGAGTTAGCTGAAAATGTGAAATACTTACAGATGAAATGACATCTTGTCAGAATTTTACTTCAGAATAATCTGAGGTGGGTCTGAGGAGTGGTGTGTGTGTATGTATGTTGGAAATTTGCTATTAGAAAAGTTTAAAAAGATAGCTTGACTTTTATTAGGCTACATTAACAATAAAGGGTTTAATGTTAAAAAAAAGAAACTAAAAGCAGAGTTCTCTTTAATTTTGTTCTATTTTCTCTTTTTAAGCCTCTTTAATTGTTTAATGATGTAAATGAGCTTGTATTTTATTTGTTTTATCTGAACTATAAATCACTGAGCTGTATGATATCTAGAGAGATAAGAGCTCTCAACTACAGGGTCTGGACACATATCAGTTGTAGGTTCTCCCACAATGTTTTGTCTATTAATAGATGAGCAAAGAATTCTGATAATTCAGGTTTTTTCTTTATTGTGAATCAGAGCAATTATCCCTGTAATAATGGCATTTTCACATACCCTTATTCTCAATCTTATGTGTTTACTGAAGTAGGAAAGAAACTGAAATTACTTACAACATAACCCTGGATATAGGGACAGTGAATCTCATATTACTGTCATCTGTTACGTGTGTCTGATGGTGCAGAAAAAAATGTTGCTGAAGGGTATCCAGAATAGTAATATTATTGAGTAAATACTAATTATAGCTATGATAACAATAATTAAATAATTAAAGTATAGTTTAATTTTTAAAATTGAAGTACAGTTACAATGCGTCAGTCTCTGGTGTACAGCACAATGTCTCAGTCTTGCATATACATACATATATTTGTTTTCATAAAGTATATTTTAATTTAAACTGCAAATTTTAAATAAAGTTTTGAAGGATTTTTTAATAATTGGGAAAACGAACAAAATATTTTAGTGGGGAATACAGTATACAAAACTGTATATTATGATTACAAAACATACATACACACACATACATATATAGTCATAGGACACAGATGTTAGGACATTCCATCAGAATATGGAGAGAGGTTTCTTATGGGTAATAAGAATTATGAGTAGCTTTACTTTTTCATATTTTCTAATTTTTTTTACCATAAGAATTACTTTATAATCAGAAAAATATGACCATCATTTAAAAAAAGATAGTTGGGTACACAATGTACTTTTATGATATTTCCCAAAATCTTTTAGGAGTGGGGATGCAGAGAGAAAAACTCTAACCAACTAGATAATAATAAAGGAAAAAAACCTGATATTCTGAAAATGTCGAGTACAGCCCAATGGTTATGACTGGTTTTTGTTGTGGTTCTCCCTCTTCTGTTTTTGGTCTAGCTTCCTGAACTGATGAGTGGTCAACTTGTCTGGGGCATTTTTTATAGAGGTATTTGAGAGCTCTGTGAGTGTGAGGTTTTTCTTAAGCCTCTAATGATTAACATTGAGTGTAACATCAATTGCCTTAAAGGTTTTTTTTGCCCACTAATGTGGGGTTTGTTTTGGAGCTTGGCATTTCTGTAAAATAGCTACTGAACTGAGAGAAGATACGAGTGCAATATCATTAGAACCTGGTTAAAAACCAGATCCTCGGTGTGAGTCACTGATTTTATAGAACGTGATGCCTTAGCATCCTTTCTGGTTTGTAGCCTCTACCTCTATGTCTGTTTAAAAGGAAAATTGGTAGCCACCAGTGAAGTTAATATTCATATATCCCTATGGAGTTTTGTAAGTTAAAATATAAGTGATTTCCTTGTTCTGTGAAATCTGATAGTATTGTTTTGTCCACAGGAAATAGCACAAATGTTTGTGAGAGCTGGAATGTGTGAACTAGCAGTGACTGCATTTTTGAAATGTAATCAACCAAAGGCAGCAGTGGATACCTGTGTACATCTCAACCAAGTAAGGAACTGAAATCAAAGTCACCGTAGTGATGCTTTAAAGACTGTTGCCAATGTAAGGGTTGGAGAGCTTGAGATGGATTTTGTGAAAGGAGTCAGATGTCCCTTACTTAGTTGAGGACTAAGAAAATGTTGGAATGTGCACTTACCTCTTGAAGGGCTACCATTAAGGGTGACCCACTCGTAACTAATTCAATATGGGAACATGAACAAAACTGCTTTTAGTCTGGCAAGTTTTTGTCTGGAAGTAATTTCATAATTTTCTGCATTTTATTAGGATTGGGTTTTGTTTCCAATGAAGGAACAGTTAACGGTCATTGCAAGAGGAAGGAACTGAATTGCTTTATCAATATTTATTTTGGCAAATCTATTTTCCTTTCCCTATATAGAAACCATACATTTGATATTTTTAAGAGCTGGAACTTAAATAAAATTAAAGTACAGAATTATTGAAATTATTGACTATCAATGTATTCTTTTAAGTATTTTTTAAAGTATTTTATAAAGCTTCATTTGCTTTATAAAAATAACTTTAAATGTTAAATCCGGTAGGATGTTTTCTTAACTGAAATTGCATATTTTGTATTACTATAAACAAATAAAGAATTAGAATTGTAAGATTAATGTGATTATAAACTATGAAGTTTTCTTTTTCAGATATACTTCGTAAGCATATCTTAGGTCATTGGATTATTTTGACACATGCTTGAGTCGTAACATTTACAGTTGCTCTGATTTTAAGTGATTTTTAAAAATAGATACCAGTTTTTACGTTTTGATATAGTCTTATGTATTCTTACAAACTTAAAGCTTTATTGTGTGTATTTTAAGACATCTGACTGTAAATGCTTGGGTAACTGTATGTTATATATATTTTTCCTCAGTGGAACAAAGCTGTTGAATTGGCTAAAAGTCATAGCATGAAGGAAATTGATTCCCTGTTAGAGAGGTATGCATGCCATTTATTGGGAAAGAATAAAACTCTTGATGCCATAGAACTCTACCGGAAAGCCAGTTACTTTTATGATGCTGCTAAACTGATGTTTAAGGTAAATGTAATAAACTTTGTGAGTATTTGGTTTCTTCTAGTACTAATTTTTTATATACCAAAGAGTACCTTTTCCATTTTCTTTGGAAACAAGTATTTGTTATAGCAAAATCCCTCTCATTCCGTTGCTATTATAACTATGTGTTATCTGAGTATTATTACCTTTTACTAAAAAGGCTATTTATTAATTTTAGCACCTTAATGATACCTAAGCAATTGTATATTTACTTAATATCAAAGTTAACAAAGAATTATAGAATTTTAAGGGACCATAAAGTACAAATTCCCTTAACTGAAAATTAAATCCCCCTGACAGTAGAATTTTGAGTCCTTTTAAATGTTCAAGTTTTAAAGACTTTACATTTTTCATAGTATGCATTTGGAGGGAAGATGACCAGTACAGTATTAATGTATACAAATGTTATATTCTTTTCTGTTCTTTTCCCATTTGATTTAATGAAAAAGGAAAACTTTCCCTCCAAATCATTTAAATAAACTTAAATTTCTGAAGGATGTACCGTGTTAAAGCCATCTTATTTCTGGGTACTTGGAACATTACTCTAAAAATCTCTTTTTTACAGAAAATACTACCCATTCCATGAAAGCTTTCTTCCTTCTGACTTAGTTTTTTAGCAGCATCTATTATTTTCTAAGATGGTTATGAGCTCTAACTCCAATAGCTAAACATTAAGGAAAGAACTAAATACTTACTAGTACTAAGGAAAAGAAAAAAAATTTTTTAATGGAGGTACTGGGCATTGAACCCAGGACCTCGCCCATGCTTACGCACATGCTCTACCACTGAGCTATACCCCCAAGAAATGGGTTTTAAAATATTTACCATAAATGAGTAGTATTTATATCCCATCATACTGACTTTCCTCCTTTTTGTTAGAGAATCATATTTCAGAAATGATAACTGTACAAATACAGTTTAAGAAATATCTTCCATAACTCTTTAAATGTTTAAAGATTGCAGATGAAGAGGCAAAGAAAAGAACTAAACCTTTACTTGTTAAGAAGCTCTATGTACTATCAGCTTTACTTATAGAGCAGTACCATGAACAAATGAAAAATGCTCAACGAGGAAAAGCTAAAGGAAAGAACTCAGAGGTAAGGTAGATTATTTAGTAACATTAAATCATCAGAAGTGTTCAAGGAAAAAAGAACTATCAAAATTCTCTTTATGGACAGGACATTTAACTTGTTTGTTTGAATTTTCTTAAATGGTATGAGGGAAATGAATGACTGATTTGGAATTGGTACTCAAATTTAGACATTGCAACTTGCAAATATTGCAAATTATTTTTTTACAAGACTAATCTGTAATCTTTGTTTAAATTCCTTACTTGGAAAATCCTTTCTAACAATGAGTTTTTTAAAAGCTTTTCTAGAATATGTACATTCTTTTAATGTGTGATTGAACCTTACATTAACTTAAAAGTGAATTAATTCTACTTTAAAATTTTATCATACCATGGGGAGAACCTTCTCACAATGTATACATATGTCGAATCAGCATGATGTACACTTTAAAAATCTTATAATTTTTAAAATCAATTATACCTCAATAAAACTTAAGACAAAATTTAATCATACTTGTTTAACAAAATATGAATTATAATGGAGAAACTAAGTTTGGAATGAGTTTTTTAATGATAAAATCTGCTAATTTAGATATTTTAATGTATAACAATTTCAGAAGTCATCTTCATTGGAAGACCATTGTTATGGTGGTGCTGACAGAAAATGTGGGTCTGCTTTACTTCTAGGCCACTTCTGCTTTGGCTGGTTTGCTGGAAGAAGAAGCTCTGTCCACAACTAGTCGTTTCACAGATACTGCATGGAGGGGGGCTGAGGCTTACCACTTCTTCCTCTTGGCACAGAGGCAGCTCTACGAGGGCAGTGTTGACAGTGCATTGAAGACAGGTGGGCCTGTTAACCTAGTCTGTGTAACATGCCTAAAAAATTATAAATTGAATATGAAGGGCCAACTCCTTCACTTTGCCCCTATATTAGTTTCAATAACACTTTTTTTTCTGGATTTATTTCATATGTTCAAGATTTGCTATCTGTGATTTGTTTTGTACATTTTCTTTTTGAAGTTCTTTTTATTTTTTAATACATGGAAAGCAGTATATACATGGTTAATAGAATAAGCAGAAGTTTGAGATAAGGAAAAAGAACACTTATAAAACATTCACTATCACTATTTTATTTATGCAAAGTTAAACACTTAACAGCCCAGTCCACATTCTTGTGTGTGTTTGTGTGTATATATATATATAATATAAATCTTTACATATTTAATATATAATATAATATAAGAATCAATGTATATTATTTAAAATAAATAAATGTAAATAAAAATAAAATAAGTATATATATATTTAAAAAATTTTTTTTTACAATGCTGGGAGTATAACAGACCATACTTGTGGGACTTTTTAAAAGACAATGATCTGTTATCAAATACTTCCACATTAGTAAATAGATATCTATAGCATTTAACTTTTTAAATAAAAATGATACTTATATAACAGTTTCAACTAAAATAGGAAAAAATGCAAAGACAAGAGTAAAATAATCTAATAACTTATAAAATAATCTTAAAACTCCAGGATAAGCATCACTAACATTTGAGTGAACCTCCTTTTAGACATTTCTCCATACCTATAAAATTGTATACAGTTTTACTTAAAATAATATCACACTGTAAATTATTGCCTATGAACCTGTGAAATTAGAGGGTATTCTTTATTGTAATTCAATGAATTTCCTTTTTTAAAATTTCTTCCAAATGAGCTTTGTTGTAAACACTTGACCCCAACACCAGTGTATAGGAATCTATTGTAAAATACATGAATATGTTGCTTTGAATTGTTTTACGAAGTTTCCAGTATTATACTCTAACAAGATATTTTTGAGATTGCCAGGTCTAGAGAATAAAAAGATACAATTTGGTTACTAATCTGTTATTAATTCTCTAGTGCATTTTAAAGAGAGATTATATCTGCAGTGTAGAAATATTGAAAATAAGACACGGTAACTGTCAAAATAAATTGAACTAACAACTTAGAGTCTCATTTTCATTCTTTTTTCTCAAAGTTCTATTGTTTCAATAAGACAAACAGAAAAGCAATAATCTGTTCAAAGAAACACAAAGAGAAAACATATGATTTCATACTTTGCTTTTTTAGCAAAAAGAAACAGGATATATTATTTTGAGTATCCACAGAAATATCTGACACACTTATATGGAACAAAAGATGTGTGTTTTGACACCTTTTTTTTGGAACAAAAGATGTGTGTTTTGACACCTTTTTTTTTTCTTTTTTTTAGTCTGTGTGTATATTTCTAAATGGCACAGCCACATGCATTATTTGGTGGTGGTTATTTTCATAGGCCCTGAGTTGTTAGCTGGGTTTGCAGAATGTGGAGATCATGTAGCCTCCATCCTCCTACTGGTTCTTCAGTCACTATTGTTTTCTTTAAGTTTGCTTATGTTCGTGTAGGTTAAACTGAAACAGCTTAACATTCTTTCCCATGCATGTTCGTGATATCATGATTGCTTTTAAAAATCTAAATTGTCATCTCTTTCCTAGCTCTTCACCTGAGAGACTATGAAGACATTATCCCTGCCATTGAGATCTACTCTCTGTTGGCCCTCTGTGCATGTGCCAGAAGAGCTTTTGGTACCTGTTCAAAAGCTTTTATTAAACTTGAATCTTTAGAGACCCTCAGTTCAGAACAGAAACAGCAGTATGAAGATCTTGCTCTAGAAATCTTCACCAGACATACTCCAAAAGATAACAGAAAATCTGAACTGGACAGCCTTCTTGAAGGGTAGGCTAATTGTAATTAGTAGATGTCAGTCTACCTTATTAAAAGCTTCGATTTTTATGCCTAAATAGTGTCACACAATAATTGAAGCACTAAATTTTGAAGTAATCTCCTTAATAGTATACCCTACTTTATTTACTCTTGTAAGTGTATTAATGCTTATTTGAAATTTACCTTAAGATGTTTTTCATTCTTCAGTTTTCTTAAGTGTAATAAATAAAGTTTTAAGTAATTAGAAGTTTTAAAGTATAATTGCTTTTCCTCTTATTTTTACAGAGGGGAAGGGAAACTGCCAACATGTGTTGCCACAGGAAGCCCAATCACTGAGTATCAATTCTGGATGTGCAGCATATGCAAGCACTGTGTTCTGGCTCAGGAAATCAGTAACTACAACTTCTGCCCCTTGTGTCATAGTCCAGTGGGATGAAGGAGTGACAAACTATGTATAATTGGAGTGTTTATTGTAATAAAGTTAACTCTGAACATCTTATATGAAAATCAGCATTATTATTTCATAGTTGTATTTTATACAAAATTTAGTATATAACATACATGGTATATACACACATATATAAATTATGTATAATTTTGTGTGAAAATATAACTGTTAAATGATGCTAACTTTCATAGAAAGTGTATAGAAATCCATCATATTGTCTGTTGATCTATCTTGTGGTTGTTTATATGATGCTATGGAAATATTCCAAACAAGAAATTTTTTTCTCACAGTGTCAGGGTTACTAATTCATTAAAAAGCTTGGTGCAGAGGAGGAGGGAAGCATGGGAATGGGGCAAAGTTGAATTTAGGGAATTGACATAACCTGTAAGAGAAGGAGGTTTAACAGCTGTAATACTGAAATGAGCACTATATGTAGCTGTATTTAATTAAGTAAGTTTATTGAATGTCTTCTCTATTTTATTTTTAGAAGTGAGGAGAAGGCATTTTAAGACTTTTTTTACAATTTGAATTATTTGTAATAGCTTATTTTTTATATAGATTTTCCTTTTTTATTTACCCTTTTATATCTTGAGATCCACCCAGCCAACTGGCCTTTGCCTATACTGTCCACCTCAGGGCTCTCAGTGACCATGGCTACTGAAGAAGCGGGTACCTGCATCTCCTGGATCTGAATTCACCATCTTTGTCCTTGAAAAAGATTATCTTTACTCTATTAATGCAAGGTCCCATGATACACCTCATTTTCCAAAAACAGGAAGTTTAAGGGTCATCTGCTCCTTTCTCTCCCACAGCCAATTTTGTTAGTTTCTTGTGGCTGCTGTAACAAACGATCACAAACGCTAGACAACACAAACTCACCATCTCACAGCCAGAAGTTCAATGTGGGTCTCACTGTGTTGGGAGAGTGGTGTCTCTTTCTGGAGTTTCTAAAGGAAACGCTGTGTCCTGGCCCACTCTCGCTCCCAGAGGCTGTGTGCCTGCGCTGGCCTGTGGCCCCTTCCTCCACCATCAGAGCCGGCACTGAGGGGTCAGTCCCAGCACACAGCCGCACGCTGACTGCACTTCCGTAGTCCACAGCCTCTCTGATCTCCTCTGCTTCCATTTTTGAGAACCTCTGTGATAACTAGTTGGTCCCTTCTGGATAATTTAGGATAATCTGTTTATCTTAAAGCCAGTTCATTGGCCACCTTGATTCCATCTACAACCTTAATTCCCTTTTGACATACAACTGAACATGTCAGCTTCTGGGGAGTCAGGCACAGGCAGCTTCGGGGGTGGCATTATCTGCCCAAGCATCCAAACACCAACACCCAGCTGGATCCTTCATTGATTCCTGATTAATTCTGCAGTTTTCTTTTCCATCTTTCTCCTCTTTGAGCCAGTGTTCACAGTGGCCATACATCCTGGTTTCATGGACAGTCCTGGACTTAACCCCTTTCAGTATCAATCAGGTCCTGATTCAAATGGTCACTTATACGGTTGCTCTGTGAAGTTCCACCGGCCAGATCACGGAGAGTTCCCCAGTATCACCCAGCCACTCACGCGCACAGCCTCTGCCCCACTCTACCCTTCCTGGACGCCCTGCGCTCCATCCTGCATCCATGCTTCAAGTGTGGACCCCCACGTCCTGTCTTCTGTTAAACTGTCCCGCTCCGTGGAGGCACATCTGCTCTCTTGCCAACACTTGCTCCTCACACGGGCCTCTGTTACTAACTGTGAAGTACAGTGGAGCTATGTTTTCCTTCCCTTCCTGAGGGTGAGCTCCTCGAAGGCAGAAGGCGTCTCAGATCTTCAGACACTCACCTAAGACCCCTGCACGGGGTTACTCTCAGCAAACATGGACAGAGTTGAGATAACAGGGCATCCGTCCTCCTGGAAAACTGCAGAGGTGGAAAGGGTCGCTCCATCCTCAGTTTATAAATAAATGATGTGCTGACGTGCCAGTGGGTATCTGCACAAGTCCCTTCAACCCTATTCATTGAACCACAGTTGTTAACTGTAGAAGGAGTTAGAGGATTTTTAGAATCCCTGTTTTGCAGCCTTTATGGAATTACTTGATGCAGGCAATGCCTACTAATGGATGAATCCAGGAAATGAGTGTCGGTAAACCTGGCAATGAGAAGATCGGGAGGCCGCCACCTCAGCCCACTGACTGATCTCAACCGTGAAGCCCGGACCCTGACGCGAGGCTCCGTGGCTCGCACAGCTCTGCTTGTAACGTGCTCTTCCCCAAACACTGCATCGGAGATTACTCAAGCCTCTACCTCCCGTTTACAAAAACTGATGACTAGAAGACCAGCCTTATGACCCGAAGGAACAAACAGACAAGCCCTGTTTGGTTAATATTCTGCAGGGCAATTGATTTAATTCCTGAAACAAGGCAGTGCACCTGGTAAAAGGGGGGAGGGGCTTCGGCGCAGTAAAGGGACTTGGGAGATTTCACAACTACATTCAGTGCATCAACCTTGTTTGAATTCTGAATCAAACAAACTGACTTGAAACAGACATTCATGAGCAGTCGGGGGAATCTGACTCTGGACCGTGTTTGGGTAAATGCAAGAAATGAATCTGACTCTGGACCATGTTTGGGTAAATGTCAGGCGCAACAGTGGGTCTGGTGATAAGAGAACATGTCCATTTTTTCAGAGATACACACTGAAACACTTGGGAGTGAAATATTACTATATCTGACATCTGCAAAAAATAGATTGAAAAAAGGAAAATATGCAAATCAACAGATGAAGCAAATGTGAAAAATAAGACAGCTCTGCTTCCAGATATGTTTGAAATTTTACAACCAATTAAAAAATACAAATAATTACGTATGTGCATTAAGTGATTAAGTTAGTAAATGAAATAGTTTTCCCCCAACTGTGCAGCAAATATTCTCACCAGTCAGTGGGAAAGTCAGACCTGAAGAGCTGGGGTCAACGGGGAAAGTTTTAGGACCTAAACCCGTCACGAGTCTGCTCCGGACTCACATAATCTCCATAAAATCATGTGCCGGCCTCGTTTTACACTTGGAAGCCACACAACCAGGCAATGGGCCTCACTTGCCACAAACTCTGCTTCTGGTCTTTGCAAATAGTGGGCAAGCCCCCCTCCCCTCTTCATCCTCCTCAGGGTCCCATGTGTCCCCTGCACACAATGGATGCTCAGTTCCTGCCCCTGGGATGAATGGGAGGGGTGGCTGGCTGGGCCTTTGCACAGTTGCGATACTGTAGCTCATGAATGAATGGATGAGGCTCATAAAAAAAGACCATGTTTTGCAGTGAAATTCCTTCATGGTCCTTCTGGGTCCAGAGACTCCTTTTTTACAGACATTGCATCTATAAATCCATATCTACCAGGCCAGGCTCTTGAGTGAATGACTTACCACCTTCCTACCACAGCCCCAAGGATGCTGAAAGCCTCAGAGCCCATTTGAAATCAAAGGGAAGGTTATCTCCCTGTTGAGCTACATAGACTGAAACGAGGGAGGCAGAGGTGAGAGAGAAGCAGCCTGCTCCTCCTGAAACTCTAGGTCTGCTGGAGTTCAAATTCATGAATCTCCACGCTGATCATTCCGTTGGTTTTCTGCATAAAACAACAACAAAAAAAAAACAAAAAAACAAAACAAAACAAAAAAAACCAGAGGCACTGGTTTGCATTAGAATCTCATAATATGCTATAAAATCCTTGCCAGAGCCAACATCTAATTTAAGAATTATCTCTCAATTTTATGTCTCCCACTCCGCCTCTGCCTCTTCCTGCTTATTGGCTTCTCCCTTCCCTTCTCCACCTGGCTCCCTCCCTCCCTCCCTTCCTGCTTCTCGCTACCTCTCCCCCAGGCCGCTCCTCCCCACCTTCTCCCCTTCCTCCCCGCAGAGTAAATGTGGGGTCTGATGTCTGTGTGTTGGAGAAGTCGAGACAGGTCATGTGCTGGGAGCCGCAATCACCAGATCTGGGGCAGGTGGCAGCAGAGCTCTGTCCCGTTGGGTCTGGTTTATAAGTACACCTGGAGAAATCGGCTCAGCTTCATGGGGTCTCCAGAAATCTGGGTGCTGGGACAAGGCTCACAAGCCACGCCAGCTCCTTCTGAGCCTTCACTTCTCCCACCCCAGCACCTCGCTCTGCTCACCCGTTTCCCTCGCTTTTTCTGTCCTCTGGAGAGCTTGCTCCGAGGTTGGAGGAAAGACTCACAATCGACCCAAGAGGAAACTGATCAGTGGGAAGGGTCCTGGCGCTTCGGTGCAGACACTGTGTGTGGGCTCCCACCACCTGCTCGGCACACCCAATGTTCTCACTAACTGTGTTCACTCTCCAGCCACACCTGTCGTGGTCCTGCTCCGTGGGAGACGAGGATGCCACCGTGGACAGGACACAGAGGGCCCTTGGAGTCCAAGAATGTGGGTCACAGAAGCCTTGCTCATGACAGGCGCAAACTGGAAACATCCCACAAGTCCTTTGATGGGTGAGTGGTCACACAAAACGTTCTACATCCAGTCCATGGAATGCCACTTAGCCGTGAGAAGTGACTCCTTCTGGTAACAATTCTCTGTGTCCTGTCTGTTCTGATGGATACATGAACCTACACGTGGTAGAATCGTGTGGAACTAAATGCACGCCCACACCCGTGCACACGGGCACAGGTGGAGCTGCAGGTCTGGAGAAGGGGGTGGGCTGCATCCGTGTGGAACCCGGGCTGCGGGCTTGTGCTGCAGCCTTGCCAGATGTCACCCTGGGGGGGACTGGACAAAGGGCACGTGAGGCCTCTGCATTCGTCTTTACAACTGCGTGAGATCTACAATGATCTCAATAAAAATATACAAACTTTTTTAAAGGAGAAGAGTGGAGGTAGCAAGAAAGCGGGGAGTCCAGTGACTGCAGTGGACTGAGTGTCTCCCCCACCCCCAATTCATATTTTGAATCACGCTGGTGCCCACAGTCCTGGGGGTTATTGTTTATTTCTTCTAGAAAATGTCTAATGAGTTGATGTTTTTCCCCGTAAGTGACTTCAAGGTCTGTTGCTTGCAACCAAACCGGTCCTGACTGACAGCATCCTTTTGCTACAAGCTCTGCCCTCTCGTGCTCAGTGAACTGAGTTCTGGGCAAGACTCAGGGCTGGGTTCTATTTCCTGGTGGATTACAGATGTTCTAACCCCAGCCCTGGGAGCCGGGGCCGGCGGCAGCTCCAGCCGTTCCCCGGGAGCCCGCTGCCCCGTCCCCCAGCAGTCCCTCTGCAGGCCACGTGGGCACGCAGCACTCACACGGGGGCATTGGAGCACAGCTCCTCCCCTGCTCCCTGCCTCCCATCGCCTGTCACAGAGCAGGGCTGGAGCTCTGGGCACTTAGGCCTTATTTATTACCATGTACTGTTGGCACTTAATGACACATAAATCTCAGATTATGAAGTCACCGCTCTACATATTCTTGGCTCAAAATGAGCCTCAGGATCAAGTTACCAGGGAAGCAAGCAGGAGGGCATCTTCTAGGTGCCACGGCTCTTACGCTGGGAATTTTGAAGAAAGGAGTCTTTCCTGCCCAGTGACTTCCATCCTGCATGTGATTCAAATCCTGGAGCGTCCACTCATCCTTGAGTCAAAGGAATGGATAAGTGGAAGAAGGTCTGCAGACGAAGAAAGAGGCTCAAAGAAGTGGTGGCTCTGGCCTGAGATCATGCAGCTACAAGTGACTGATGGAGAGAAATCAATGGGTTCTCCTGCAGACTCTGTCGGGACAAACCCGTGCTGGCCTCTGTCACTGACAGCATCCACCGCCTCTTGCCTCTGGCTCTACGTGTCCTGCAGATAATCTCGGGGGTGTTCCTGAGGGGCCCCTGGTTTCCTCAAAGTCTTCCTCGTCTTTCCTCCTTTTCTCCACCCAGACCTCAGGCGCAGCTGTTTTTCCTACCATGGACTCGACGGATCCTTTCTCTGCCCAGCCACATTCCACTGCTTCCCGCTTTCTACCTTTCTTTCCTCTGCTGCCTGAAGTCAGCTTTCTCACCAGCGTCCCACCTCCTGTCCAGCTGGCCTCCCTGGGGGGCACCGAAAGCCAGACTGGGAGAAGCAGCTCAGCCTGCTTCCTCCTTCCCGAGGTCCCCACAAGCCTGCCAGCCCTGTGACAGCCACGCTTTCTGCGTCCAGGGCCCGAGTCTCCCAGACTTGGACCAGTCCTGCTCCTTGTCCAAGCAGCACGGAGGGCCCATAGATCAAGGTGCAGGTCTCAATATTGGGTTTGGATCCTGCCTTTGGCACCAGTGGACACGTGACACCCTCACCGAGGCTCATTCCGAATAATCCTTTGCACTTTCTGCCAAACTGTTCCCAAAGGGTCCTGTGTGTGTGTCCCGCTGGGGTGGCAGGGCACTGCCACATCCCCACTAGCTTTGGGTATTAGTCTTGATTTTGTCCCCAATAACCCCAATGCTGCTTTTCCAGCACCATGTGACCGCCTGCGACATCACTGTCCCTCCCATGTCCATGTCCTGCCTGGGTTTCCTCTTCTGCCGTCGCCTGCTGCAGGGCACATCCTGGCTTCCCCTGTTGGAGAAAACCAGGGCCTGACTGTAAAGCAGTAAAAACAGGTTTTATTCTGGAACTATTGCAATAAGAGAAAAGAGACCTCAGTGTAGACTTGGGACAACAACAGGGAAAGTGGGTACTTGTGGCCCAGGTGCTGGCTGGGGGCGGCTGGAAAATGACACTGGTGGTAGGGCACTCCTTTGCTGGGGGCAGGAGGGTGACTGGACATCACCGGGGGCAGGTAAGGAAACTGATTAGATATGGAGGGTCAGAGATTCTGGCTAAACCGGCTTGATAGGATGTCCCCCAAACTGGGCAATGCAGAGCCTGGAGATGGAGGTTGGTTGAGAAGATGGGTCAGGGGAGGGGCCTAGAGCTGGCCAAGGAGGGTGTCCTGTCGCCCCCCAGGGCCGCCATCTCTTCTCTTCCAAAGTTTGGAAAACACTAACCCTCGTCTCCTCTTTGCTGGGATGTGACGGCGTCAGGTCTTTGTGGCCAGGGCACACCTTCCTTTGAAAAGGGACCATCCTGCAGGTGCCTGGCTGTTTGCTCCACACTTTTCACTCCCTGACAAGGTGGGCCCCCGTGACCAGTGCTCCCACAACGGTGCAGGCCAGCTAGAAGCAGCAGGGCCAGGGCTGGGGGCAGGACGCCACTCAAGTGTTGCATCAGAGTGGGGAGGGAGCCCCCTACTTCCTTCCACCCTGAGTCTGTCCTCGCCAGCACCCCACCCTCCCACGTGAGGGTCCACAGGTCCACGGTAGCTCGGGTGTCCTCTCAGTGGTCTATGTGGGACTTCATCAGAGACCAAGCTGGTGGGAACCCAGGTCTCCTGACCTCCTGCCTTTCCTTCATTCCTTCATGTTCAGACCACAGAAGGTGGGGCTCCCCTTCCTCCAAAGTGAGAGCCCTGCCGAGTCAAGGAGAGTGTGTTTGGGAAACAAATTCTTGCAAGGAATTTGGCGTTGACTGTACTCATGGTCCCAATCAGAGCTACCACCCCCCTCCTCCTCCACCTGCTGCCCCAAACCCCACTAGCAATTCTCCAGGGACAGACAACATGTTTCCTTTTGCTCTGTCCCCTGGGGCTCTCCCAGCACAGAAAATGTTACCTTTTGTAACCCAGGAGAGGCTGTCCCACTGTCCCAGCATCCTGAAAGCTCTGGCATCTATTCAAAATCACGAATGGCCACCAACAGGGTAAAGGTGTCAGTTACCACAAGGACTGGGGGCAGCCACTGGTGGGGGCTCCAGCCATCAGGGGCTCACAGACCAGCCCCAGGGCTGGACCAGTCAGGAGAGCAGGCACCCAAGACTTGGTGGATATACTGCCCCAACCAAAAGAGCAGGCAGATTTAGCAGGACCTGTGCTGAACCAGCTGACTCTGACCTGTAGATACCTTTGCTCCCCCAGCAGCCCCCTAGCCGTCAGGCACTCACTGTCCTCTTGAAGACCTATTCTTTTGAGAGCTTTCATATGCATCTTCCCATTTCAAACTCCTAATAGTATTGGAGGGTGTGTCAGGTGGCCGTGATTATCCTCAGCCTGGAGAGGAGGAGCCTGAGGGCCTAGGGGGACCCGTGGTCTGCCTGGAGCTACGCAGCCCTGAAGGAGCCGGGCTGCAGGCCGTCTCCTGTTATTTTTCCCTCTTGCAGAGAATTCACCATGATCTCTGCCCAGAGGAATAGGCTGCTGTCTGAGGCAACGCTCCTTGGAAGAGTCCAGAGGAGAGGGGTTGGGGGCAGTCTCGGTGCCCCCCGCCACGAGTGACAATCAGTGGGGCTCCAGTGCCCAGAGGGAGGGTAGAGGGCACGTTCCTGGTTCCTGGTTCCCGGGAGCTGTCGGGGGCCCTCGGTGCACAGTGAGAAGGCTCCATGGTGCCTCGTCCCCCGTGAAAGATGGTCCACGGTGAATGCATCTCACATCCGCGTGGGTCAGAGTGAGTTCGGGGACTTCATCTCTGTCCTGCTCCGAGCAGGCGGCACATAAATTGTGCTTCTGGTGGCCCCCTGGAGAGAGGGTTGACAGCTGGCGGGGCGCCTGCTGGGTGTTAGCGGTGTGGAGAGGTCCCGACAGCGAGGGGGTTGCGTGCAGGTGGCAACAGCGCCGAGGGAGCCACAGAAAGGGTGCTTCTCTCTGCATTCCCCACGTTCCCTTCCAGGTCCATAGAGTTTTGTTCTTCTCAGTTGTGGGAGGAAGAGAATGAGGGATTTATTTCAGAAGGTTTTCTGAAAACCCCTCTACACAGGTGGCCAGGAGCTGACCTGTCGGGCTGACAGATGAACAGCTGAAGTCATAAAGACTCCTAGGTGACATTTTTGTGAGAGTTATTTCCAAGAGGGTCACTGCTGGTGAACTGCAAGGGCAAACTCACACTTGGTGTTTGGTCCCTTAGAAAACACAGCTCAGAGATCCAGCCCAGGGCCACGAGCAGGGGTCAATTTCCGGGGTCACCGAGAAATAAACACATCTGAACTCTCCCAAGTCATAATGGGCCCCGGTGTCCTGTGCAGGAGGGACACCAGGCTGACCTAGGGGAACAAAGCTTGGCCAGCACGGCCCTCCTCTTTCAGGACCAGATGGCACGGGTGGGACCCACACCCTTTAGATCTTGTGGGTCAGATTCCAAGTCCCCCGGATGTCCCCTAAGTCTGAGACTCAAGTTCCGGATTTTCCTTCTGCGATCTGGGCACAACCACTCAGGCCAGAAGGATGCTGTGGGGCTGGGGAGTGAGCTGAGGAATGAGGTCATGACCCTTTACTTGTTACGGAAACGACAGGCCAGCCAAGAAACAAGCACCACTCGGAGGGTTGGAGTACTCAGATTTATTACGCCGGCGGGCTCAGAAGGGCTTCTGCTCCGAAGCTCTGAGCACCTCCAAGACGTGCACATGAGGTTTTATAGGGTTAATTACAAGTATGGGGCTATTAGCCAATAAGGTTCAAACAACAAAAAGCAAGGAATCAGTACACTGGAGCTTATCAATTTGGAACAGATCACGTTACTGACACTTGTTGAGCTTGGATTTACGAGTTAGCTTGTTAGCCCAGTAAACTGACACTAAACTTCAGATTTACGAGTTAGCCCAGCAGAACTTAGATCAGTAAACCTACACTTATCACACTTAGATTTGTGACTTAGCTTGTTAGCCCAGCTGGGCTTTTCCTTCACACTCTGAGCCACGGTTTCCTCCCTTGTAAAATAGGAATAAAAATAATTCTCACCTCCGGTTGTTTTGAGGATTGAATGAGAATTGAGTATGTAGAGTTCTTAGCGCATAAAAGTGCTTAACATGCTATCAACAATACTAATAGTAAGTTTTTATTATGACTGTTGAGTATCGAGATGAGAGATTGAAGGAGGGTTTCTTTAAGGCTGATGATAGGTTCTGGGGTCCAGGCGCCTTTCCTAATACTCCGGGTGTCAGGTATATGGGCAGCTACTTCTGCTTGGTAAGCTTAACCCTAGCTTTCAACCTTACTTCCTGCCTTCTCTAGGCCCTCATGGCTTCTCTGCCTCAGAGTCACCCTCCAAGAAGACCTCATCTTCACTATTTCTGGTGCTGGGCTGAAGGGGAACCAAAGATGCTGGCCCTGGCTGCCTTGGAAAGGCAGTGCAGGATGCATGCTCCGCTCACACCAGAGCACTGAAGACAGCAGAAGGGGCTTTGCTCATAAACTTAAATCCCAGCTTGGTTTGAAAAGGTCTCCACTTTCTCTTTCTGAGCCCTGGTCCCTGTGTCTCTCTGCAGCTTGAGCCATTGAAGAGCGTACCCAGCATCCCAGCAGATCTCTCAGCAGTTGTGCTGGCTCTTGGACTCCTGTCTTCTGACAGAGTCACGTAAATCCTGAAGACTCTGAACTGCCAATCCCTTGTCCATAGCATCCTTGGCCTTCTGACCAAGACCTAGCCTCGTGACTTTGTAGAAGCAGAAAGAGTGTTGGACTTGACCTTGGGAGATCTGGGTTCAAATCTTAGCTCTGTCGTTCAGTAGTGACCATGTGACCTTGGGCAGAGAGATTTACCTTCCTGAACCTCAGTTTCTGATGAGTGAAATGAGGATGGTAATATTGTCTGGGGGGGTAGAAAACCATTTCTTGGTGAAAATACCCTGATAAACCTTGAAGTAAAAAGAGAGTTATACAGTGTTATGTCCAGTATGATCACATTTTTGGAGAAGTAAAATACACATGCACAGAAAAAAAGCTGAAAAGGCTATTCACTGAAATGTATGGTGTTATCTCTGGGTAATAAAATGGTAAGTGATTTGTAATTATTTTCTTTGAGAATTATTGTTTTTAGAACCATACATTAATATGCAAGAGCAAAATGAAAGGTATTTTCTTTAAAAAAAAAAGATACATTTTCCTCAAGGTTTTATCAGTTTAATAAGAGGAGATGCACAAATCTCTCTAAGGCACACAGGGAGGGACTGGGTGAATTGCAGCAGCTGGGCTAGTGGTGTCAGACTTTCTTGAATCACTGCAGGCAAGAGGTGAGAAAGCCTTCAGTAAGGAAATGAAACTTTAGCTAGGTCTTAAGATGACAGAGAAAGCCAGGCATATTTGGTGAATTTAGGTAGGTAATAAAGGTGGCTCCCAGCATCATTAGCTCAGCATTCCAAAATGGTAGTGGCCAAAACCAATAAATTCTTTTTAAACATCTCTTATGTGCTGGATCTTGTGACAATTTTGTCCTAGTCCCTGTGAATTTATGTTTTTTAAATAAGATACCAAGAATCTTTTAAACATTAGAATTAAGAATTTGGAAAATATGAAATGCATCCCCCAGAAAGCAATGTTCATGTAACTGTTGTGTAGATGTACCCCCTTACACATATATTTATATATTCAGTTCTTTCTTGTCAGTTGCTATAAATCTTAAAAGTGCAGCATGAGAGAAGAAAAATTCAGATTCACTTGAAGCAGTAGTTCCGAGCACACAGAGAAGAAGACAAAAAAAAAAAAATGCACTTTCTGGAAAATAGTTTCCCTGGAGCTTGGGAACAACCACTGGGCATGCTCCCCCTTGATCTGATGCTGGGGGTTCCCAGTGTGAAGGGAGGGGCTGTCTGGTGACACGGAGCAGATTGACTTGATCAGCAATGCCAATCCAACCCCAAGAACATGGGCCACCACTTCTCTGACTGATCAGTTTTAGATATAAATGGTTACAAAATGTTCTAGGGCAGCCAAGGGAGATCACAAAAGATCAAAGCAATCTGCACGGGGGGAGGAGGTGGGCACAGCTGGGAGTCGCCAAGCAGATTTGGGGGTCTTCAGTGAAGGGCCACGTCTCCCTGTTCATGTTTATCCCGGGTCCCTTCTCCCTGCACTCAGCTCAAAGCCAATCTGAGCTACTGAATATGTAAATACCTTCTTAAGTCTTTGTGCCTGGAACATGTTACAACGTTTCCATATAATGTGTTTCTTTGCCCTCTCCTGGGCCTGGGTCACTGGCCATGAACACACACTTGGCCTTGGTCACAGGTCCTGAATTAGCACCCTGGACCTGGGTCACTGTTCCTGAAAACACACCCTGGGACTGTGTCACTGGCCTTGAAGGCACACCATGGGCCTGGGTCACTGACCCTGAGGGCATACCCTGGGCTTGGTTCAATGGCGCTGAAACCTACCAAGATGGATTACAGTTTTTTTCCTTTTTAGTAGGATTCAGATCACTTTTATTTGCTTTTCCATACTTTAGTGGTGGAAATTATCAAATGAATGTAGTAACTGAAGGTAAGATTTTAAAAGCTACTATTAATACATCAAATCATTATTCATTTAAACCATTGGCTTAGGCTCTTAAAATAGACTGTGATACTTATCTGTCTGTATACTCATTCACCTATATCTATTTATATGATCAAATTTATTAAGCTAATTAATGGTAGCTCCCTAATAGCACACATGCCATTCTCTCATCTTATTGTGATCATCTACCTATTCATCTAAGAGATGGTCCTAGGAAGAAGAAAGAATAATTTGGGATAATTATTTTGTGAAATTGTTTTTCTTTTACCAATTTTCATATATATTATAAATATTTTGAGTGCTTTGGTAATTCCTTATGTCTTCCACAAGATAATTTAATTGATCCCTTTATTTGACCTGAACACACATATACACAATTACAAAGACAAACATAAACAAACTTACACATATACAAAAATGTCACAACTTTTCTAGCTACTTCTGTCATTTCAAAATGGGTGCTGCACTTTGACATAGGTTGGTGGCTTCTTTGCTCTCTTCATTTTTTTTCAATTTATTCCACAATTTTTTACTATTCCCAGTAGGTAAAAGGCTATTTGAAGTTTCATAGCACTATTTCTGACACTTTCGTGATGAGTACTTTCTTGTTGTATATAGGTTTATAAAAATATGGGAATGTATTTACTTATTTTTAAAACTTTAAACTGGGCTTTAGCAAGGCATGATGGAAAAAGAATGAGAATGTCTCTATGTGTGTCTGTATGTGTATAAGAATGCTTATGATGTTTAAAAGTGTGTTTGTGATGTGTGTTTATGCTTTGTATTTACAATAAAAATAAAAATATTTCATATTAAGTTCAATAATTTATGTAATATAACTAAAATATGTATGTATTATACTTTGTATGATAAATAATATAGATATATGATACATATCATATAGACTTATGAAGTATATAATATTTATATATATTCATAATATATTTATAAACATGTAAAATAAGTATATTTATTAATTTGTAAAATATATTTGTGATGTATTTATTATATTTGTAGAATGGACAGCTAATTGAATTAGAAGATGGCTTATGTAAGGATAGGAGTGGAGAATACTTTACTCCCTTTAACCCTGTTCCAGCCAGAAAGGGTGAAAAGTTAGAATCACTGCTTGAGTCATTAAAAATGCTGCTTGATGAGTAATCAGGAGTAATGGGAGTGCTCCTTTCTGCCTTTGTGCCTTCTTTATATTATCTAGATTCTGTATGTTTTATTTTCTGCTTGTGATTAGAAATCTGCAATTCATTTAACAACATTTATTCAGTGTATTTCCTGGGAACCCTCTACTTGGCAATAGAAGATTAGAAATGAAGTAAATAGTCTTTGCAAGTAGAAGTGCTTATTTCATACACCTAACTATGCATATATTTTACTTAATTTGTTTAAAAGTTTAGTTCTTACATAACTAAATTTCTACTTTGTGTCCATATTCATTTTATGTATGTATGTATTTTTTTGAATTTCTATATTTTCTTCCTGTATCCCTTTTTTTTTTTTTTTTTGAGATCCTTCTCTTACTCTTTTCTGCTATCTCTCCTATTATGTTCTCTGTCTATATTCCTAGTTACCTGCTAGCCTCATTTCCCCATGTGACTTGTTTGACCCTCTGTGGAACAGCCTATTTACCACCACCTCCCACTCCCTTTTTCTGCCCCCTCTACCCCATCACAGTTTTTTGTACTCAGCTCCTGTGCCTTAGCTAACATGTAGAAATCATACTCTACCAAATCCTTGAGAAGTTAAAACTAAATATCTCCACTAGTTTATGAAAACAGTTCTGTCACTCTCTGATCTTTAGTTTCTGGATCTTTACATATATTTGAACACCCAGCATATCCATGGTTGAAGTGATACAAAAGAGAGCAGGGGTTTACAAGTGTTAAGATAACAGTGAGAGAAGAAAGGAGATGAAGGGAACATTGGTATAGTGAAAAGGAGCATGATCAATGGATTATAGGTCTTGGTGGGTTTTAAGGATGGTTGGAATTGGGTTATTAGGTAGAGTGAACCCAAAAGATAAAGATAGTTTGAGTGTAAGAAGCTTGACATTTCAATTAAGGAAGGTTTGTAGTTATTGTTTCTGAAAGTTTAAAGTCAGTAGCTTAGGTAAGTGGAGTACAAGTACATGGAAGGAGAGGAGTTCAAGGAACTAAGAGGATAGGGTGTTGGAAGTGTCACATTGATGTTGCTATCACCCCAAGTTAATATGTCTATGTAAAACCGAATCATCAGTGTTTTGAATCACAATTCTGGAGACTTCTTCCTATTTGATATGGAATCAAGTATCATTCTGTATGGATACAGAACCAGCTGAAAACTTCCACTGGTGTCCTATTTTGCAATCTATACATTTACCAGTTGTCCATAATAATATTTTAAGAGCATTTGTTAAATTCCAATCAAAATAGGCACAGTCAGAATGATCTAATAGCATTGCCTGGATCTATCAATCTAATAACAAATACAATTCCAACAAACATTTATTTACTATTATTCTACAGCCATATGAATTTTTTTAAAGCTATGAAATAGACTGTCATCTAAAGGAATTTAAAATCTAGTGTATAACCATATGACAAGTAGAGAGAAGTTTTTATTGTATAATGCCTTGTCCTTATGAACCTATATTCTAGAAGTCAGTGGGTCTAAAATGGGAAACTGGTAACAGAAAGTTAATGTGAAAATTGCTGAAGAAATGGATCTAGAACTAAACTCAGAAGGTAATCTTTAGTAATTCAGATATTAAAACATTGGAAATACTTTTACCCCAGGGTCAAAACTCAGGGGTACCAGATGCCAAATTTAGGAGAAATATGTGTGTATGTATGTTATGTATGTGTGTATGTGTATGTATACCTATGTACGGTGTGTGATAAGCATATAATCATTCATACACATTTATATTTGGTTTATAGTATGTGCATCCTTCCTTGTATTCCCACAAATGTTCTTTTATCATTGCTTTTCGTCTTAAAACGTGATGATTGATTATAGAACTACTACATTCAATATAAATGAAATGTTATCTAAAATAAAAACAGTGTTGGAAATAGCTTGTAAAAGGTAAAGCACATCATAAAAGATACTGTATATTTGTTGTGTGTTTAACTTTTGACTCATTTAACAAAATATAATTATCTTTTCAAAAGATATTTGCAAAGAAGTGAAGATTGTCAAGGCGCACAAGAAAACTTCATTATCATTCCTATCAAAAGACATGACTTTCTTCGCCCTTGGGCAGAGTGTGCAGGGACTAGCGGGAGTACCTCTTCATGTCCTTGGAGTAGTCTTTATTTATAACAGCGTTGCCACATACTCAGCTGGTATTTATCTAGGCAAGTTTTTTCCCCGTCTCGTATGATTTATATATATTTTCATCATATCAAACTGTATAGGCTGCAGTTCATTTTTCTAGGAAAAAAAAACTCAAGGTACCAGATTAAGTTGCTTGAATAAATTGTATGTTTAAACTTCGGGAATGTAGTGGGATGTTGCTGCCATCATGTCGAAAAGGGGTAAAAACATTGTTTTATGCCTCTTTAGAGCCAGATTCTGTGTGGTGCTGAAATAATCATTACTGCACTAAGCTCTTTATGTACATTAGCTTACTTAATCATTCTGGGGAGGATTGATATTTTTGAAGTTAGTGAAAACATAATCTTGTTCATTCTATCAAAGAAGGGAGTTATACACTATTTAATTAATTAAAAACAGTGCAGTATCCTCTGTTTACAATGTTTTATGCTAAAGTATCATACAGTAAGTAACCCTAGGGTATATCTCAGAATAATAAGTGCCTCTTTATATTACACTAGCTGCTTGTCCTGATAAATCTCCTATTTATGCAGGTTTATCTAACCATCACTTTTGAAAAAACAATTTTAAAGTTGTTTTTACATACTTGTTGTGAAGGTGAGTTAAAAGAAAATAGCATTTTTGCATCAAAATAATCATTTTTCCACCAGAGGTAAGGAAAGTCATGTCAATAAAATAGATGACATTCATATTTATGTTTGCTTTTAGAAAAAAAATTTGCAGTGATTCGTTAGTGTTGGCTGATGGTGGCAACAAATCTGATTGTTTTAATTTGGTTCTACTGAATGGCAATTAAAACACACATCTGTACGCTGCAGAGAGTAGCTTACTTCATTGCCACCTCCTGCCTCCTTGGCAACTGAGGTGAAGGATGCAAAGGCAATATTTATGTTAAAGTATTGTTTTGCTTTAGCACCACGATTTAAAGTGAAATAGGATCTGTTGAATTTGTATGAATATAAATATATTTATATCACATTAATATGTAGATTAAATAAGGTATACTGAATTATGAAGTTATCTGAATTTCTCTAATACATGCACTGAGTAATATGTATAATGATTAATTTTATGTGTCAGCTTGGCAGGTTACGGCAACCAGTTGTTTAGTCAAACACCATTCTAGATATTTCTATGATTTTTTTAGATGTGACTAATATTTCTTATCAGTAGACTTTGAGTCAAGCAGTTTACTCTTCATAATATGGGTGAGCCTCATCCAATCGATGGAAGCCTTTCAGAACAGAGACTGAGGTTTCCCAAAGAAGCAATTCTGTCTCCAAAGTGCAATTTAGAAACTACCTGAGTTTTCCCATTCTGCTAGCCTGCCCTGTGGATGTAAGACTTAACTATGGACTCAGGACTGCAACATTAACTCTTATGTGGATTTCCAGCCTGCCAGCCTACCCTACAAATTTGGACTTGCTAGCCCTACAGTTTCATGAGCCACTTCCTAAAAATATCAGTCAATCAATCTCTCTCTCTCTCTCTCTCTCTCTCTCTCGATATCCTACTGGTTCTGTTTCTTTGGAGACTGATAGAGTATGGTATGAACCTATCAGAGGTAATCCATTTCAGTGAGGTAGTCTTTATATTTTTACAACAAAGCTGGCTTATGTAGTTGTTTGATGTCGAGTATTCATTTTATAGGCATTGTGGAAGCTTCAGGAATACTCAGATATGCTTTGGGTCATGCGATAGGAGAATGCTTAATTAAGACCTCTGAGAACAGTTCTTTTGAGGAAAGGTAAGCTGCTTTTGCCTTTTTTGGTTTACACTCTATATAACATTTATTGGTTAGATACTGTAGCTTGTGAATACACATATTGTAACAAATATATTTTAAAGAGAAATATATGTAAATGTGATGGATATGCATATATATGTACATATAAATACATCTAAATATGCATTTTTATCTTTGCTGGTTGAAATATAACTTTAAAAACTACTTCTAATTACAACCTTACTACTAATTCCATATATAGCTTTTTTTTAAAAAATTGGGGTAAAAAAACACATAGTAAAAAATGTACCATCCTAACCATTTTTAAGTGTGTAATACAGGTAGTATTAACTATATGCATATTGTTATGCAACAGATGTTTAGAATTTTTTCATCTTGCAGAACTGAAACTCTGTATCCATTGTACAACAACTCCCCATTTTGCCCTTCCCCAGCCCTTGGCAACCACTGTTCTGCTTTCTGTATTTAAGAGTTTGACTATTTTTCAGCACCATTTATTGAAGAGACTATCTTTTCTCCAATTTGTATTCTTACCATCCTTCTGAAAGAGCATTTGTCTGTATTTATGAGAGTTTATTTCTGGACTCTTTCTTGTCTTCTATTGGTCTATGTTGCTGTCTTTATACCAACCAACACCATACTGTTTTGAGTACTATAGCTTTGTGCTATATTTTGAAATCAGGAGGTGTGAAGCTTCTGGCTTTATTTTTCTTTCTCAGGATTGTTTTGGTTATTTGGAGTCTAGTCAGATTCCATATGAAATTTTAGGATTTTTAAAATTTCTGCAAAAAAAATTCTGCTGAGACTTTGATAGGGATTGCATTGAATCTATAGATTGCTTTGGGCATTAAGGGAATTTAATAATAGAAAGTCTTCAAATCCATGAGCATGGATATCTTCCCATTAATTTGTAGCTTCTTTAATTCTATTAGCAATGTTCTGGAGTTTTCACTGTGTAAGTCTTCCACCTTGGATGCTGTTCAGTGTGTATAGAAACACATTTGACTTTTGTGTTGATTTGGTATCCTGCCACTTTGCTGAATTATTAGTTCTAACAGATTTTATTTTTGAGTCTTTAGCATTTTCTAAGTATAAGATCATGTCATCTGCAAACAGAAGTAAGTTTACCTCTTACTTTCCAATATGGATGCCTTTTATTTCTTTTTCTTGCCTGTTTGTTCTGACTAGAATTTCCAGCACTATGTTGAATAGAAGTGGTAATAATAGGTAGGCATCCTTGCCTTGTTCCAGATCTTAGAGGAGTGCAGTATTAGTAGTGGACTTCTCATATATGGCTTTTTATTATGTTGGGATAGTTTCCTTCTATTTTCAGTTTGTTGAGTGTTTTTATAATGAAAGAGTGTTAAACTTCATTGAATGTTTTTTCTGCATCAATTGAGATAACTTTGTGGTTTTGCCCTTCATTATGTTAATGTGGTATATCACAATAATTGATTTTCCCATATTGAAACATTATTGTTGTATTCCAGAATATATCTATCTTGGTCATGATATGATTCTCTTAATATGTTGTTGAATTTGGTTTCCTAGTATTTTGTTGATGATTTTTACATCCCAATGATTTTAGTGTATGGTTTTCTTTTCTTGTAGTATCTTTGTCTGATTTTTTGTTTTTAGGGTAATGCTGACCTCATGGAATGAGTTTGGAAGTATTCCCTCCTCTTAATTTTTTTGGAAAAATTTGTGAAGGATTGGTATTAATTCTTCTTAAAGAGTTTGGTGGTATTCTCCACTGAAGCCATCTGGTCTTGGGATTTTCTTTGTAGTGAGGTTTTTTGAGTTTTGGGGTTTTTGTTTGTTCTTATTGAACCAAAACACTGTTTACAAAAGTCTGTTTACAATAGTGAGTTAATTTCTGGTGTACAGCATAGTGATTCAGTTACACACACACACACACACACACACACACATATATATTCCATTTCATATTCTTTTTCCTTATAGGCTATCACAAGATATTGAATATAGTTCCCTGTGCTATACAGTAGGACTTTGTTGTTTATCTTTTTTATGTATGATAGCATCTGCAAATCCCAAGCTCCCAGTTTATTCTTTTCCCACAGATAACCCTGTTTGTTTTCTACGCCTGTGAGTCTGTTCCTGTTTTGTAAAAAGTTCATTTGTGTCACTTTTTTTTAGATTCCACATATAAGTAATATTGTATGGTATTTTTCTTTCTCTTTCTGGCTTAATTCACTTCATATGACAATCTCCAGATCCATCCGTGTTGCTGCAAATGGTGTTATTTTATTCTTCTTTATGGCTGAATAGTATGTGTGTTTGTGTGTATATATATATTTTATATATATATAAACATTATTGATATTATATATTATATATGTGTGTGTATGTGTGTGTATATATACACACACACACATTATAACTTCTTTATCCAATCATCTGTTGTGTTGATGGACTGTTAGGTTGTTTCCATGTCTTGGCTCTTGTAAATAGTGCTACTGTAAGCATTGGGGTGCATGTATCTTTTCAAATTAGAGCTTCCTCTGAATGTATGCCCAGGAGTGGGATTGCTGGATCATAGATTAAGTCTATTTTCAGTTTTTTCATGGAATCTCCATACTGTCTTCCATGATGATTGCACCAAACTACTTTGTTGAAAGGTTTTTTAATTGCTGATTTAATTTCCTTACTGGTTATATGTTTGCTCAAATATTTTATTCTTTCATGATTCAGTCTTCATGGCTTATATGTTTCTAGAAATTTATCCACTTCTTCTTATGTTATTTGTTGATATAAAATTGTTCATAGTAGTCTCTTGTGATTCTTTTTATTTCTGTGGCATCAGTTGTAATATCTCCTCTTTCATTTCTAATTTTTGTTATTTGAGTCTTCTCTTTTTTTTTTCTTATTCTAGCTAAGGGTTTGTCAATTTTGTTGATTTAAAAAAAAACTCTCAAAAAAAAGCTCTTAGTTTTATTGATTTTCCCTGTGCTTTTTCTATTCTATATTTTATTCTTTTCTAATCTTTATTTCATTCTTTATCCTATATAAATATGTATTTTAAAGTTATGTTTAATTATGTACTGAAGTGGTACTATAAGTGACTTCTTGCCTTTTTTAGTTGTCTCATTAAGATGTTGGAGTTAATGAAGGAGGTATAATCTACCACTACAAGAAAATAGGGAGATCCATTCTCCATTTCTGAAACTCTGGTTTTATATAAATGGAGAACTAATTGAAACTGGGATGTAGAAACTAGCTAGCTCCTCTTAATTTATTGTCAAGCTGCCAACGAATTCCTTAATTATTTATTGCTACGGATACTGTATGGACACTCTGCTGCTAGCTTCCCTGCCAGCTCATCTGGGCTCTTACCTGGCCAGAATGAAGTGTTGGTAGCTATCAGATGAATATAATAAAGGGGGGCAGATAAGGTGTCAGAAGGTGTCAGGGAATAAGCTGTATGTTGGATATATTTAGTTTGACTCTCTAAATTCACTTCTTTCTAAAATCTTCTATTCTCTTCTCTTCCCCAGGAGGCTATATTGAGAGCCTCAACATAATCTCTTTAACTCTGGATTTCAGTTGGATTTGGCCAGTGAGAAGCACTGGCAGATGAGAGGACAGGAGCATATTAAGGCTAGGGTATTTTTCCTCCTAGTTCCTTTTCTGCAAGAGGTGTACCCAAATTGGCTGTATCCCTATTCTGAAGGTCATGGCTCCTTTCAGGCTTCCATTACCATTTATTAAGCATTGTTTTAGTTGACATTCAGGCCTGTGGTAACAGCTTGTTATTGTAGCTAGCCCCAGAATTTTGTGCTGTGCCTTGTTATTTCCCTAAACCCTGCCCACATCTCTGGAAATAGTTTTCTTGTCACTATCTCTTTAAATTATCTAATATGAATGTATTATGTTTCCTATCAGTATCCTGACTGATACCAAAAATAGTATCAGAAGTAGCTTTAGGATTCCAGAACTAGGTTGTGTATTTGTATGCCCAGATAACCTCCTTACTGAGAGTAAGTTATTAAAATGATCACAAGTTGTAGATGGGATTAAGTCCAGGGGAGGGCCAGACTGGGAAATTAAGTATTCACAGCATTTAATCAATCTGAGGGATAGAAGTTATTGTAAGACTTCTGGGTCATTTGGCTTCTTTAAACAATATTGGAGAATATTCTCAGGGAAAAGGAACACATTTAATTGTATGAATATTAAGTTTTCTTATTGAGATGAGAAAGGAGATGGCCACTATATTATAGCTCCACTCACCAGTGGCCTTAGCATACAGGAAATCATTCTAGTGAGTAGAACTTCAGGCTGGTTGACCACTTATCATAGGAGAGATGGCCTGAGGTATAAATTTATACTAATTTATGGTTGGGTAGCCAGGAGCTTATAATAAGATTAGAACATGGGAAATCAAAAGAAAATGTGAGTGAACCCCTTAGAATGGGCACATGTAAAAGGTGTGTACTTTGGAAGAAGCTCTTTAGTCAGCTGGACAAGATGACCCATCCTGTTAATGTCAGGTCAGCCTCTCTTCTTTCTAACCATCCCAGCTCTTCCTCAGTAGGCTCACGGAAAAAGTGGCCTTGGTGACAGTAATGGTGACTTTGCATGAGTGTGGTAACTTGGACTTCTTCACACTAGGACAGTCCGTCAACAAGAGGATTTACTAGGATATGAGTATCTAATTCGTCAACAGTAGAGGTCAACCCTGAGTCCTTGGTATAGCACATTCATTGGGAGACAAGCTGTCATCAGGTTTACTACTTTGTCGTTAGGTTGCCCCTCTTTTAATTTGCCTTTATATGAAAAGATTCATATCCTAGGCAAGAATTTTTCTTCTATACTATCTTAGTCCATTTGGACAGCTATACAAAAACAGAAATTTATTTCTTGTAGTTTTATATGCTGAGAAGTTCAAGATCAAGGTGCTGGCAAATTCAGTGTCTTGGGAGATTCTGTTTCCTGGTTCATAGACATAGCCATCTTCTCCCTGTATTCCCACATCGCTAAAAGGTCAAGAAGTTTCTCTGGGTCATTAATCACATTCATGCAGACTATCCTCATGACCTAATCATCTCCCAAAGGCCCCACTTGCTAATACCATCACATTAGAGGGTAGGATCTTAACATATGAATTTGCAGGAGGCAAAAATATTCAGTTCATAACATCTGCCTACTGTGTTTATGCTAGCGTCACTATTCAAAGACTTAGATGCCATATTCATCCCTGTAGTATCACATACAGAATTGTCTTTGACTGGAGACCATATGATAAGACAAAGGAAGTGTGTCAGCATGATAATTACAGAACTCACTGGTGGTACTCTGTGACGCATTATCCAGAAATGACTGGCTTGATAGAATGGTATCATGGCTTGGTGCCTATATAGATTTTTGGTGGAGTAGTTAGGGTTTTCTGTATATACTATCATGTCGTCTTCAAACAGAGACAGTTTTACTTATTCTTTTCTTATTTGGATGCCTTTTATTCCTTTTTTTTTTTTTGCCAAATTGCTCTGGCTAGTACTTCCAGTGCTATATTGAATAAAGGTAAGGATGTTAGGCGTACTTGTCTTATTCCTGATTTTAGAAGAAAAATTTTCAGCTTTTCACTGTTGAGTCTGATGTTAGAGGTGGGGTTGTCATATATAGCCTTTTTATGTTCCCTCTATACCCAATCTGTTGAAAGTTTCAATCATGAGTGGTTGTTGAATTTTGTTAAATGCTTTTCCTGCATCAATTGACATGATCATATGCTTTTTATTAATTTTGTTAATGTGGTATCTCACAATGATTGATTTGCAGATGTTGAACCATCCTTCCATCCCTGGAATAAATCCCACTTGATCATGGTATATGATCATTTTAATGTATTGTTGAATTTAGTTTGCTAATATTTTGTTGAGAATTTTTGCATCTATGTTAATCAGGGCTATTGGCCTGTAATTTTCTTTACTTGTATTGTCTTTTTCTGAATTTGGTTGTACATTTAAATTTAACATCCAATTTTAGTTTACTTTTGTATATAATATGAGGCATGGGACACATTTCTGTTTTCTCCTGAAAGAGATATTTAATTGTACTGATGATCTTTATGGATCATTCCATGATTTTTTTAAATTAATTTCATTTGTACAGATACTCAACATTGTCTTTATCATAAATTAAAATTTCCTTTTTACATAGGCTTTCTTCTTGTCTCTGTATCTCTAATCTGTTCCTTGATATATTTTTCTACTCCTATGCCAAAAATGTAAGGTTTCAATAATTAAAGCTTTATTGTATTATTTTCTGTGTGTTTGGAAAAGTCTCCACTTATTCATCAAAAACCAGCTGCTATTTTTGCAAAATTATTCTTCTAGATACATTTGATAGTTTCAGTTATAATTAAAACATTTTGATTTGTAAATCTTGAGTTTATGTGTCAAATTGGGAATAATTACATACTAATAATCAGAAATAAGGCATGCTTATAGTTGGAATACATAGCTGAGTTCAAAAGAAAAAAATTTCTAAAAGATGAAAAAAACTGTAATTTTATAAATGCTTTAAAAGAGAGGGGGGAAAAGGACATTTTCTGAATATTATAATCAATAAGGGAACATATAGCCTTAGTGATTGATTGTCTGGAGTTGAATCTCCCTGGGCATAGAATATTCACATATATGTGCCTAATGGATAATTAAAATCAAGATTGTAACCCTGTGTCATTGCAAGTTGGAATGTGGATCCCTGAATAATGTAGCAATGGATAAAAAGTTGTCCCATCAATGAATAAAGCTGAGAATATTCTCCATATTCTATGAAAAATGAGACCTATATGCAAGCTGCTTATCAGATTCTGTTGGCAGTAGTTCTCTTTTGGCAGTAGAGCACCTCCAAAACTGTGGTTCCTGTGGATGTGGAGATTTTCCCACAATGGCTGGTTGGACAAGGTCTTAAATGTGTGTGGATCTGAAGATAATGGCAGCTGTGTAGTAATCAGCTTTCCTAAATCTCCTCCCTAAATGAAACAAAATAACTTCACAACTGTGAAAATCCCCTGTAAAATCATGGCCTGAGCATTATTGAAGACAAGGAATGTTGAAATTGCAAAATAACTGTGAGTAAAAAGGGAAAAACCAACAAATTGCAGCAGAGGATCCTTTACATTCCCATCCCACCTGGCTCGATGCAAAGCTTTGCGGTTTGCAAAGGTAGACCAAGGAAGACCACACAGAAGATAGAAGGCCAAGGCTATCAAAGGGTGATTTGGTATGAGCACTAGAAGGGTAATAAACGTTCACTCTGAGAGTTCAGAGAAGGGACTATAGGAAAAAGATTTCAAAGTATATGTGATTTAAAGGGTCAGATGCCCAGATAAAATGTTAGTTGTGTAACTTAAAGGGCCAGGCTTGCCCTAAAGAACTGGGTGTAGGATTTAAAGGGGCAGGGATGATTTCAAAAAAGGATGAGATTTAGTGGGATACTCTTACAAATGCATAGCTTCTGTTGGAGAAAAAAAGTTAAAGAGGGAAAAAGAATTACTCTTCACTTGAGTGGACAGGTGAAAAGGAGTTGGAAGGAAAAATTTTAGGATCCTGCAGGATGAGAACCACATAATTGGAGGACTTACAACTACTCAATCCCAGCAAAACAAATAATAACAGGGACAAATTAACAGAAAATGTTTATTCTCTCTCTCTCCGTCTCTCTCTAATTATGGCTTTGTTTGTAATAAAATATACATAGTTGAAAGTTTTTATTTCCTTTATTAAAACATTGAAGACTGTGATGCCAATGAACACTGGCTGCGGACTTGGTGGAGTCAGTTTGTTATTATCTCAGTTATTGCATGGTCTACATTAATACCGTTGTCACACTTTCCACAAAGTATACGAGGTGACTGTAGAAATAAAATTAATTAAATTAGAGAACAGTAGATTGCTTACTTCCATCCTGGTCCCCAGTTTTCAGAGTATGGCTACTATATTCTTTCTGTCTACATTTCTTTCTGTTGTGAACATACAGTGACATGTGCTAGTATTATTTGAACAAATAAAGCTGCATGCAGCCAAGCATTCTTTTATATGTACCAGACTTTTATTAGTACATATTTTGCTTCTTGTCATTCCTCTTTAAAAATGCTTTATATCTAGAATTCAGAAACTTTTTAAAGAAAAAGGCATATTCAAATTTTTTTATCTAATATTATTTAATACATGTATTACCCCATAGAATTTTATGATAAAATAATAACTATTAGGATTCTTTTGGAAACACTAAATTATACATGTTAACATCAGAGAAATCAAATACTCTCCTAACACAAAATATTTTTAGTAATATCAAAGATTTGATTTAGTAATATCAAATGCTTTTATATTTTTGGGCTATGCTGTCAAGTACTGTAGTCACTTGCCATATGTAGCTATTTAAGTTTTAAATTGAAAAATCCATTTACTTATTCATAGGAGCTATATTTCAAGTATTTAATAGCCACATATGGCTGATAGTTACAGGGCAGATATGGACATTTTTCTTTATCATACAATATTCTTTAGGACATCACTGTTTTAGAAGAATGTGCATTTTACTTAGATTGACTTTGGCTTGTTCAAAAATAGCTCACTTGCCTTTCCAAGACAAACCGTCTGTATTGTGATATGTACATATGTTTATTATATGTTTTAGTTATTTGAACATTTCATAAGATTCTTTTACTTGTTAACATATAGGTACAGCCAGGATAAAACCCGAGAAACAAAAGCCTCATTTGCTGGATGAAAATCAAACAAAAGATCAGGAATTTGTACCTAGTCTCAAGGACTTCTTTGCTACTATTTGGATAAAGTAAAATGTTTTACATAAACAAGCCAATTAAATTGACATGTACAATTTTCTAATAGTGGATTTACCGATTTAATAAAATAACTATAAAATGTTCAACTTAAATCTAAGTGGGACTTATGAAGTCTTGATTAACATACTCATCTTATAGATAATGGAAAATAAGATGCATTGTGCCTAAGTGGTATTGCTAAGAGCTTGGTTAGTGTCAAAGACTGGTACTTAGTATTTTTTCTTCTATTGCTTTTAATTTTACCTTCATATTATGTTGTATTTTTTCCCTGTATAAATAAATAAGACATTTAATGAAATGACAAACAAAAATTAACATTGTCTTTTTGTTACACTTAAATGACTTAGACAAGAACTCTAGAAGTAAACAAATAACTCTAACAAACATTTTATTTTAAGGAAATTATCTCATCTCAGTATCAAATGGAGAACTATTTGTTTATTTGGGTGAGAAACAAGGCTTATAATACAGACTTGGTGGGGTTAAAAAAACACTTCTAAATAGTGATTCTGTATTCAATTTGTTTTCTCTTCTACTGCTCATAACTTCATTCTTTCTGTTGCCTGAAGAACTGTATTTCTCATGTGTAGATTTTATCAAGTCATTTTCCAGAGTACTTCACAGATAAATCTCACACTATTTCAGTGTGTGGGACTTTGAAAACTCTTCCCAGTAGCATCAACTGAATTTTCCTACCTCATCTCAGAATTTTATCCCCATCTCCCCCACATTCTAGCCGCTTGCTCTTTCCTGGACATACTGGATATTTTTATAATTCTGTACCTTTGTAGATGCGAATCTCTCTACTTCAAATGTTCTTCTCTCTCTTCTCCATTTGAAAGAACCTCCTTGTCAAATCTTATTTTACATTCCCAGGCAAAATGAGTTTCTCCTTCCTTAATGCTTTCATAGATGTTTGTTGAAAATATGATATAATATAAATGTATATACTGGATGTGTATATAAATATATATGTAGTACTTTTATTATACTAGTTTAATTCATCTTAAAATGAATAGATTTATTGTATAAAATCAGAAATTTTGTTTACTTGTTTTCCTTCACATGAGGGTTTAGTTTTTTATCAGATTATGAACTCTTCCTAGTAATAAATTATATTTCATTCAGCTTTTTTAATTTTAACTTTTACAAAATTATTACATGTATATATTTTAATTACATAAATAAATTAGGCATAACTTCAGAAAATTTAAACATGATTTTTTAAAAGATTATTGCCAGGCAAAAAACAAAAACAAGTCAATTCTAATATTTCTTTCTTGGAAATAGAGTTCTTTGATTACTATTGTTAGTCTACAGAATAATATAATGTTTGGTTAATAATCTTGGATTTCTGACTGACATTTGTCTGGATGGGTAACTCAAAGATATTTTAATCCTTTTAAAAGTTTATTAGAAGAGACTTCCAGAATGTCAGAGTGAGGAGCTTAGAATATCTTTAGCCCCAAAAAGCAGTAGTTGAAGCTGACAAAATTGTCAACAGTCATTTCAAAACTCTGGAAATTAGGACTACACTTTGAAAATTACTGATCTACTCTATTAGAGTTCTTCCTACTTACCCTAATTCTGAAAGCACTGTTACAGAGCAGGTTCTGCGTATGTTATTGGTTTGTAGATTCACTGTCTTGCAACTACCTGTCCCAGGAAGAAGGAAGGTAATGAAAACCATAAATCACATTGTGATATTCCTAACACATTGCCACAAAGCAGCCAAGAGCAAAACAATAGTCAAAATGAAGTTGCCTGCCAAAGACATTTTATGAAATCCCATAAGGGCACAAAGGAGACTCTGGCCTCCTGATAATGTTTGATTTTTCACCCAGGTGGTGGTTACATAGTTATGTTCACTTTGAAAATTTATCAATATGTATAATTGTGATTTGTGCATTTTTCTGTACACCAGTAAAATATTTACATAGAAAGTTGTTTGGAAGTTCTGTACTTCGCAGTTGATTTTCAGCTGTTTTTTTTTTTTTCCTTTTAGAGTGATCTTTCAAGGACACAGCTATTTAATAGTTGAACTCCCCGTATCCAGTATTTTCTTATTGCCTAGCATAATGAAACTGACAGCCAATACTTTCTTAGCTGCATTGGGATCTCAGTTTTCTGCTTTACAGATGTGCTTGATTTTCCCAACTAGTTGTTGAGTTCAACTGGATAAACCTAGAGTCCTCTTCTGGGTCAGTGATCCTGTGTTGTGGGTGGGGGACACTGTATTTAGACTGCCATCCAATCCTCTTGTTTTTTTAAGTCTATTCACTCTTGCTTTCAGTCATACTTGCTGCCCTTAGTTTCTAAGATTGTGAAGCAAAATGTGGTTTACTTCTTCTTGACTTCCTGCCTGCAGCCTTATTGTTCACCCCCTGAAATCTCCCGATTCACTTCCAGTTCCCACTATTTCCTTAATAAATATTGCCCTTAATCTATTTGTACTTTTTTGCTTTCTAATGAATGAATTTGTCTATAAATGTCTACCTTCTAACAAGCACTCATATATTTACTGTGTGGCTGGACACTGTCCTAAGCACTTAAATATTAACTCATTTAATTCTCTTAACAACCTTATAATGGACATATCATTATTTATAGATTTTCTTTAGTAACATCTCATACATTTAGATACAATTTTTATTATTCTTCAGTTCTGAGCATTTTAAATTCTCATCATTATATTTTCATTTAAGCCATGCATTATTGGGAAGAGATTTATAGTTTCTAGTTATTCTCATTTCTCTTTTTAAATAACTGATTGTTCAGATCAGTTAATACTTTTCCATATTTTTAATAGTGTTGTAAGCTATGCCTCTGTTTCTGAAAAAGCTGAGTTAAAACACTACTAATAGATCTTTAGTTTTCTTGAAATCTAGGCAATGTTTACATGACTTATTTTGTACATTGTATGAGTTTACTGTGCTATCTTCATCTAATTTACTATTTTCTAACTATATTTCTTCTCCTCTTCCTCCTCTTCCTCATTTTCCTGCTTGTGTTTACCTCTTTCTAATCCCTTATGCTTGGTTGAAAAGAAAACTATGTCTCATAATTGCTGTTCTCTTGATGTGAGATTGTTAATATTTCACATCCATTCACAGAACCTATGAGTGGCTTGGTTTCATTTTTGGTAGCAAAACTATGTGAATGCTTGTCACTGTGGGCATACTTCTTGCTATAAACCATAAATGCAGGCAGTTATCCAATAATAGCTCTCAGTAAGACACCTCTCATTTTAATGTTTTACATGGATTAAGTTCTGGTTTTTTTCATTGAGCCATTACTGCTTAGGAGCAAAACTTCACCATCACTCCTCTAGAGTCCTTTAGGCCCATAGATTCAGCCCCACTCACAAATTTGTATTTCTTATAAGGTTCAGGTTTGTTGTGGTATTTATCATGCCTTTAAGTTTTTTCTCTGTCTCTTGATTTAAATCTATGTTTGCTGTATGTTTAGAGCAGAGATAATTGCATCGATGTATGAATTTTCTGTACTATATTTAGCTGATTATTTTTAACTATGTTTCCTCTTCCTCCTTTCTTTTAGGATTTGTTTTAATTCCAGGAGGTGCAATTGGCCAGTTTCTGGGAGGTATCATTGTTTCCAAGTTACAAATGTCTTGAAAAAGCCTTATGAGGTCTGTGGTGGTTACATCTGCTGTATCACTTGTTCTACTTGCGTTAATAATCTTTGTACGCTGTGCTCCACTACCACTTGCTGGGATCAGTGAAGATTATGGCAGGTAAGTGTAACTTTGTGCGTTAGATTTTTTTTTAAGTTATAGCCAGTTTACAATTTTGTGTCAATTTCCAGAGTAGAGCACAGTTTTTCAGTTATACGTGAACATTCATATATTCATTGTCACATTCTTTTTCACTGTGAGCTACCACAAGATCTTGTATATGTTTCTGTGTGTTGTACAGTATAATCTTGTTTATCTATTCTACATATGCCTATAAGTATCTACAAATTTCGAACTCCCAGTCTGTCCCTTCCTACCCCCTGCCCCCTTGGCAACCACAAGTTTATATTCTATGTCTATGAGTCTGTTTCTGTTTTATATTTAAGTTCGTTTTTTTTAATTTCACATATGAATGATATCATAAGATACTTCGCTTTCTCCTTCTGGATTACTTCACTTAGAATGACATTCTCCAGGGACATCTATGTTGCTGCAAATGGTGTTATACTGAATAGTATTCCATTGTATAAATATACCACAGCTTCTTTATCCAGTCATCTGTCGATGAATATTTAGGCTCTTTCCATGTTTTGGCTATTGTAAATAGTGCTGCTATGAACATTGGGGTGCAGGTGTCTTTTTGAAGTAGGATTCCTTCTGGATATATGCCCAGAAGCGGGATTCCTGGGTCATATGGTGAGTCTATTCCTAGTCTTTTGAGGAATCTCCGCACTGTTTTCCACAGTGGCTGCACCAACCTGCATTCCCACCAGCAGTGTAGGAGGGTTCCCTTTTCTCCACAGCCTCTCCAGCATTTGTCATTTGTGGACTTTTGAATGATGGCCACTCTGACTGGTGTGAGGTGATACCTCATTGTAGTTTTGATTTTCATTTCTCTGATAATTAGTGATATTGACCATTTTTTCATGTGCCTATTGATCATTTGTATTTCTTCCTTGGAGAACTGCTTGTTTAGGTCTTCTGCCCATTTTTGGATTGGGTTGTTTGTTTTTTTCTTATTAAGTCATATGAGCTGCTTATATATTCTGGAGATAAAGCTTTTGTCGGTTTCATCATTTTCAAAAATGTTCTCCCATTCTGTAGGTTGTTGTTTTGTTTTACTTGTGGTTTCCTTTGCTGTGCAGAAGCTTGTAAGTTTAATTAGGTTCCTTTTGTTTATTGTACTGTTTTTTGTAGTAGCTGGACTGATTTATATTCCAACCAACAGTGTACAAGGGCTTCCTTTTCTTGACAGTGTCACCAACATTTGCTATCCCTCATCTTTTTGATGATAACCATTTTAACAGGCATCATGTAATAGCTCATTGTGGTTTTAATTTGCATTTCCCTAATAGAGAACGTTGAGCACCTTTTGATGTACCTGTTACCCATTTGAGGAGCTTTGGGAAAAATGTCTGTTTAGATCTCTTGCCCATTTTTTAATTGGATTGTTTGATTTTTTTGTCCTTGAGTTGTGTGAGTTCCTTATGTATTTTGCATACTAATCTCTCAATAGATGTAATGTTTGCACATATTTTCTCCCGTTTTGTAAGATGTCTTTCCAGTTTGTTGACTGCTGCTTTTGCTGTGCAGAAGTGTTTTGTTTGATGTCTTGCTTATTTTGCTTTTGCTGCTTGTGCTTTTGGTGTCATACCAATAAAATTGTTGCCAAGATCAATGTCAAAGGCGTTTTCCCCATGTTTTCTTCTGAGAGTTTTGTGGTTTCAGGTTTTATATTTGTCTTTAATCCATTTTGAGTTCATTTTTGTGAATGATGTAAGATAGGGAATCAGTTTCATTCTGTCCTATGCAGCTGCCTAGTTTTACCAGCACCATTGACTGAAGAGACACTTTTTTTTCATTGAGTATTCTTGGCTTCCCTGTCAAATATTAGTTGATGATACGTGCATGGGTTTATTTTGGGGCTTTTGGTTCTGTTCCATTGGGCTGTGTATCTGTTTTTATGCCAGTACCATACTGTCCTGATTGCTATAGATTTGTAATACAGTTTGAAATCAGGAAGTATGATGTCTCAAGATTTTTCTGAAATACTGTAAATATCTTGGTTTCTCCATTATTGCCTATGAAAGACCAAAATGAGGCACTGCTGACCTAAATAATTGCTCCCCCCCCCACCCTGTAAATATCTGAATGTGCTTTTTCTTCCATACATGAAAAGTATAGGTCTCTTAGCGTAAAGCATGGAGAACCCACATGGGAGCAGTGAGTATGCTGCTCTTTCATGGGAGTGAGTAAAGAGGGAGAAATGTATTTCGGTAATTCTACTTTAGAAAATAAAGTTTACTTCCTCTCAGAAAAAAAATGTTTATCCTATCATTAGGCACAACTGGAATCCTATTATTTCACCTATAATTCAGATGGACTGAGGTTTAACACACTTTTATTACACAGCCTAAGAATTTGGCCACTAATTAAATATTCTTGGATATTCTTCTGAAATATTTCTGGGTTTTCAAACATAAGTGGAATCACTCAGAATGCTTATAAATTTCCTATTCATTTGTGGCCTTCAGCATCAAAAGCAAAAACAGAGCTAAAACAACAGAGTAGTATCTGGGGATGCTGTAGTCAGATACCACAGTGAACATGGACATTTATGTTAGAACACTTTGAGGTGAGTTTGCATCAATTATTATGGGCATGTACGTGAGGCCCTCCTCTCATTCTCATTCTCATTATGATTGGTGGCTTATATTGTGAAAATAAGTCACCCCTTCAGAGTTTGAACTATTATCTGTCTTATAAAGCATAAACTAAAATGTCAGATTCATAACTTACATGTACCATGTATTATGTTGAGGTTTTCTTTTTTTTTTTAATTAGAAGAATGATAGGACCAGCTAAAAGTTTGTTGACATACTTTATCCTATGATGTATCTGTTGAATGAAAGAAAAAAGCACAATGTGAAAGTTGTGAGTTAAGCATTATTCAGGGACATTACTGGGGAGGCTGGGGAAGCAGCTTCTCAGATAGTTCTGAGGAACTACTCCAAAGAGGTGAAGGAGGATCCAGAATACATATGAATCTTTTGCTAGGAAAAAAGCACACAGTCAAACAAACGTCACAATATTAACTGCTGATCACAAAGAATAGACATCTCAAGTTTATGATTTTAGTGCTTTTCTATGTATGGGAAGATGAAAGAATCTGGGATCATTGAAATATTTCCTTAGATTCCTTAGAACTATCTAGGAGCCTGTGTACCCAAAACACAGAATGCTTCCCGTTTTTCTCCATCCTGAATTCCTGTCAGGGTGCACTATCCATGGGCAGCTTCAGTGGCTGATGGCTGATCCTTGTAGAAATGGAATGGCAGGCAACATTTCTTTCTTGACTTGCTTTTCACATATTTTACCATGAGGGTAATGTGATTCAAATTTTAAATTAGCAATCTTCAGCAATCAGTGATAGGTTCATTCATATTCATAGATAAAAATTTCTCCTTAGAAATAGGTATTTCAGAGGCAACTTGGAAAAATACACTGTGAGTGACTTTAGTTTAATAATATGACTTTAATACTGGCCCTCATGGAATTGCCTGGCCGATGAGTTGGTGACTTTAGGGCCACTCTTTTGCAGCCCTCACCCCTGGCCTGTTGTTGCCACTGCTGCAGACCTCTCATGACGTAGCAGGTATAGTTGTAATCACACACTGGAGGGGTGTGAGTATAATGTGCTTTACTATTTTCTCTAATCTGATTCTATACCTAGAGGCTATAAAATGTGCCATTTCAGACAATACTGGGGCTTCAAAATACTTACCTGGAGCCCAAAATGATCTATAATTTTCAGATTATTCTTTTTGCCATTGAAAGCCAGAAGCCCGCAGTTGATCTTGAGATGACTAGCTCAGTGCCAGTCAGGGCTAAAGACTGGAAGTGAGATGTCTGCCTGGGCCAGGAATCTCCATGCTCAGCTCCTCCCGGTGCTCTAGGGGTCCCAGAGCTTTCAGCTTCTCTAGATGTATTGTGCAGCCACTCCCCTCTGAGGTGCGGGCACGTTTTATCCAGCGCTGCTCAGGGAGGCGGCAGATAGAGTGTAGGCCCCAATCTTTGTGTGGCCCAGCAGCCTCCGCCCTCCCATGCATTCTGAAAGCATCTCCTCCCTCTCTCCCACCTCTTCGAGCTTGTTCAGCCTTTAGTAGACTTCCTCAGGGAACTGACACTTTCTTGAGCTTAAAAGCCAAGAAAGCAGGCTAGTTACTACGACTTTTGCTTCTATACCACCTTTCTCTCAGGGAAGTGGGCATAAAGAGCATGGTTACTTTCTCTGAATAAGAAGAAAGGAAAATTACAGAACTGACAAATTAATCTCTCAGTCAATTTCATTTTCATTGTTCTTTAATATTATGAGAAATCTGGTTTGAGTTGTTGACTATGGAGATACCTTGGACTTTCACAAAATCAAAGTTCTTAAGCAACTTTAACAAAATAACTCCACAGAAAAACTGACGTAGCATGAATTTTTTATAGATTCCCTAATTCCCAAATAGCCATTATTCCTAAATGAGACTCTACATACCTATGAAACTAACAGGGGAGTGGGTTCTCCTACCACCCATGATAATCTCTTCTAGTACTTAATAACTTACTATCTAAAATATATTGTTCATACAGTATCATTTATGAAGCACCTACTATGTGTTGATGAAAATTCCATTAGTAATCAAGAAGAAAAAAGGGAATGCTATTTGAACCTAGCTGAGGATTATAACCTAGGAGACACTTTCAGAAAGTTCTAAGAACTGTTCCACCTGTTAGAAGTTGAAGGCATGGTTATATACATTTTCAAGACAAAGGACTGTACATCAAAATGACATACTGATATTTTACATAAAGTTCGCCAGGATACATAGTCCAGGTAAGGACGTACAGAGCAAATAGCAAGTCACCACAACCCTCCACAGAATTGGGAAAGAACGCTATTCTTTTAAGAAGTTACATTCCTAGTTTCAGAAGAAGGGGGACAAAAGCTTGTTATGGTCCAGCAGGCACTCCCATCTTTGTAAAGTTGTGGTTAATGTGTAATGCAGATGCACATTGCACATTAGGGAGGGAGAGGGGAAGCCCAAAATGGACACAGAGAATTTTATGTTTAAATTTTCTTGTCCTGCCTTAAAATATAAAGTTTATTTCATCATCTGTGTCAAACATCTTTCCAAATTGTAGGGATATATTAGTGAACAAAATAGATTCAAATCCCTGCCCTCATCATGCTCATGTTCTAGTGCATAATGATTTTAAATGACAGGTTTAGTGGAATGAACCTATAAACACATGCCTGTATTTAAACTTAATTAACACAATATTATCCCAATTTGTAGACAACCGTCTATAGCATATAAATATATTTTTCATAGGTACTATTCCCAGACCATTTATTTTTTGTCTAGCAACAGACACTTCTTGTGTCCTGTGACATACTGAGAGTTATGAAAGTGAATATTGTTGACTTTATGACAACATAAAAATGTCCTATGTAATGACAGAAATAAGTAAGCTTTGACTTTTTTATAATTATAGATTAAACAACTTGCTTACAAAACTAGGCACCAAGTAGATAGTAAGGTAGTTGTTTAGTAATTGAGAAAAAGTTCCATAGATAAGAAGGAAATATTTAAGAAAAATTTAGAACTATGTAATATTGCTTATTACATTGCATTTACAAAATATATGTTTTTAATTTATTATAAATAATCGTTTTTTTCTTATTTGGAAGTATCTTGTTTGTGGAAATATTTAACTAACATATAGTAGAACAAATAAAATAAGTTCTGTGTGATGTATTCCACGTGATAATATAGCACAAAAAAAGACAGAGAATGAAGCTAGTTTGAAACAAAGAAATAATGCCAGACAGTAACTGGAATCCATAGGAAGAAATGAGCATATCAGAAAAGGTATGTATGCAGGTTAATAAAAAAAAGAAAACCTTCATATATGTGTGTATATTTTCTCCTTTGTTCTCTTAATTTCTATAAGGTTTTATAAGCAATAATTGTAATACTATGTTGCTGTGTTTATAGCATATATGGAACATGGGAATATGGAACAGATCTATATTGAAACAAAGTTTCCATATTTTACTGAAATTAAATTAGTGTTGATCTGAAGTGGCATTTGATCAGAGATTTAAACAAAACGAGATATGAGATATAGGACTATCTGAGCAGAGCGTTTCAGATAATTTACAAAAGAGATGCAAGGCAAATGTGTTAGGTTTATTGAGGAAACCAAGAAGGTTAGAGTGGAGTCTACAATGGAGGGAAACTCATTACTCAGTCACTTCAACACATTCACATTTTTATATACATCGTGTGATGCTTAATAAGTATTATATTGGTTAAATTCATTATTTCTTATATATGCTAAGGGATAAAGAAAATGTCACAACACACACACACAAAAAAGCAAAGGAAATGGTAATAATATGTAATTGAGGAGTCCAGCTCCAGGCCAAAATCCTATGTGTGATCTTTTAAGCCCAACCACTTATAATTACAAAGGCTCTATCTGGAAGGTCTCATGGAAGAAGGCTGCCCTCTCCTCACCAGAACTGGTGCCAGTCTGGAGGGAGTTACATTCAAGGATTCTGCTCCTCCCTTGCCCAGTCATGCTCTTAATATGCATTTTTTTTCAGTCCTAGCCCAAATACCTCAATTTGGAGACATCTTTATCAGGGGCCCTTGGCCAAGACCTCTCTCAGGTGCCTCCGCTGTGGCCACATTATGGAAAGCCTCGAGGATATTTTTCTTCATTCTGACTCAGTATTCAGAACTTTTCCACTTGCACCCATCTCTCCCTCTCCACCAAACACCTGGGTTCATAAAAGGGCAGGAGCCCTTTGCTAGGGGCCTCAGCAAAGAGACAGCTCTGACGTCTGTGCTGATCCGCCTGACCCTGGCCTGGTGCTGTTCCATGGGCAGGATGGAGCCCCGGGGGAGCCAGTGCTTTCTCATGTTTGGCCTCTTACTTATACCATCACTGATTACGGTCTTTACTCTTACTTCTGTTTTAACCAGCTACTCAGTCAGACACCTGGCAGGTTAGCTCTCTCCAATTTAGCTTAACTCTTGAGAGAAATGTCTTTCTCTTAAATTAATGTCACCTAGTCATGGTACCTGATTAGATTCCCATTCTTTACCCTAAGAATTACATATGCTCAAATATGGTTTCAGACATTACCATCTTTGCTCACAGGAGAGGCACAAGTGCAGAATCAGAAATTCCACAAGCAGTGAGATCAACTATGTTATACACTGTGAACAAAAGCTGGAGTAAGGCAGAGGTAAAATGGAAGTCAGAATTTGATGGCTAATTCAAGATATTATCATATTAATGCTATGGTCTAAATGTTTGTGTCCCTCCCAAATTTGTGTGTTGAAATCCTAATTTCTAAGGTGATGGTAATAGGAAGTAGGGCCTTTGAAATGTGCTTAGGTTATGAGAGTTGAGCCCTCATGACTAGGATTAGCGCCCTTATAAAGAATCCACAGAGCTCCCTCACCCTTTCTACCCTATGAGGGAACAAGAGAAGTCTGAAACAAAGAAGAGGGCCCTCACCTGACCATGCTGGCACCCTAATCTTAAATTCTACAACTGTGAGAAGTTAATTTCTATTGTTTATAAGCTATCCAGTCTGCGGTATTTGTTATAACAGCCCCAATGGACTAAGACAATTAACAACTAACTTTAACCCAGAGATCTGAATCCAGAAAGTTAGACGAGAGTTTGAACTGGAAAAGAATAGGTGACAGGAACAAGACAGCCATCTAGTAGAGGGTTTCTAAAAACCTTTTGTCACCTCTTAAGGAGTAAGGATGTCCTTGGAGTATCAGGTGCACAAGAATTTGGGGACAGTGGCTACTTGACTCAGGACAACTACTAAATACATATAAGCTAATCTATGAACTAACAGAAAACATCTCATCCAACTGGGCGCAAAGCCAGGAGCCCATTTCCTCTGAGTGCAACTTCACTACAGAGAACATAGGATGTATATGATCATTAAATGAAACAGAATGAGGTCTATAACAAGAACAGTCCAGTGAGGTGCATTTTTCTCACAAAATGGAAATCCTCATCACTGCTTTTCAACATCGTACTGGAAGTACTAGTTAATACGATAATACAGGAAAATGAAATTAAAAGTATATAGACCAGGAGAGAAGAAATAAAACTGTCTTTGTTTGCAGATGACATGATCAACTATGTAGAAAATCCAAAAGAATAAAAAACTGGAACTAATAAGCAATTGTAGTAAGGTTACAAGGTACAAGTTTAATATACAAACATCAGCTGCTTTCCTGTATGCCAACAATGAACAAGTGGAATTTGAAATGAAAAACACAGTACCATTTACATTAACACCCAAAAGTGAAATTCTATGGTATAAGGCTAAAGAATATGTACAATGTCCATATAAGGAAAATTACAAAACTCTGATGAAAGTAATAAAAAAGAACTAAATAAATAGAGAGATTTATGCTCCTGGCTAGGAAGACTAAATATTTTCAAGATGTCAGTTTTTCCCAACTTGATCCTTAAATTCCACACAATCCCAATAAAAATCCCATCAGTTATTTTACGGGTGTGACAAACTGATTCTAAAATTTATATGGAGACCCCAAAGTCTTGGAATAGCCAACAAAATATTGAAGGAGAAGAATGTTGAAAGTTGGAGGACTGATGCTACCAGACTTCAAGACTTAGTATAAAGCTGTATTAATCAAGACATTGTGGTATTGGTGAAAGAATAGACAAAGATCAAAAAAACAGAATAGAGAACCCAGAAATAGATCTAAATGTATATAGTTAACTGATCTGTGATAAAGGAGCAAATGCAACACAAAGGAGCAAAGGTAATCTCTTCAACTAATGATGTTGGAACAACTGGACATCCACATGTTAAAAAAAATGAATTTAGACACAGATTTTATACCCTTCACAACAATTACCCAAAATGAATCACAAACCTAAATATAAAATGCAGAACTACAAAACTCAGATATGATAACATAGGAGAAAACCTAGATAACCTGAGGATGGTGATGGCTCATTAGATTAATCGTCAAAGGCATGATCCATGAAAGATGTAACTGATAAGCTTGATTAATTAAAATCAAAAACTTCTGCTCTGCAAAAGACAATCTAAAGATAAGCCACAGACCGGAAGAAAATATTTGGAGACAACACATCTAATAAAAGACTGCAGTCCAAAATATGAGAACTCTTAAAACTGAACAATAAGAAAATGACCTGATTTTAAAATGAGCCAAAGACCTTAACAGATATTTCATCAAGGAAAATATATAATTGGCAAGTAAGTATATGAAAAAATGCTCCACATCATATGTCGTCAAGAAAATGCAAACTAAAACAACAATGAAATACCACTATACACCTATTAGAATGGCCAAAATCTGGAACACTGTCAACACCAAGTCCTGGAGAGAATGCGGAACAACAGGGATTCTCATTTATTGCTGATGGGAGTGTTTGTTCAATGGTATAGCCAATTTGGAAGACAGTTTGGCAGTTTCTTACAAAACTAACCATACTCTTACCATGAGACCCAGCAATCAGACTCCTTGGTATTTACCCAAAGGAGTTGAAAACTTCTATCCACACAAAAAAACCTGCACACGTATTTATAGCAGATTTATTCATAATTGCTAAAATTGGCAATTTTTAGCATAATTTGCTTTGGAAGCAAACAAGATGTCCTTCAGTGGGTGAATGGATAAATAAACTGTGGCATATCCAATCGGATATTATTCAGCACTAAAAATAAATGAGCTATCAAGCCATGAAAAGACAGGGGGGTAACTTAAATTCATATTACCAAGTGAAAGAAGCCAATCTGAAAAGGCTAAATATTGTGTGATTCCAACTACATAACATTTTGGAAAAGGCAAAACTATGGCGACAATAAAAAGATCAATAGTTGCCAGGGATTAAGAAGGAGGGAAAGAGAAGGATGTATAGGCAGAGCACAGATAATTCTTAGGGCAATGAAACTACTCTGTATGATACTATAATGGTGGATACGTGTCATAAACTTGTCCAAACCCTTAGAATGTACAATATCACGAGCAAACTGTAAGGTAAATGATGGATGTTAAGTGATAATGATTTTTTCAATGCAGTTTCATCAGTTGCAATCAATTCCGGTGGGGGATGTTGAAAATGTTCAATATTTTTCCTTTCACTTTCATATTTTCAATGTTCTATAATATTTCTTTCATTCAGCAATGCTGATATTTTAATCTATTTTTATTAATGTACTTCTTAATACTTTTTGCTTCTAAAAGCACTGGAAGCAACAGGGAGCATTTATTTTAAGGAGAAATAAATTATAGGACTACCTAGGAAAACAGGATTTACTTGTTTCAGAAAATGATACTGAACGGCATATGGCAATGTTATTACTGAATTAATTTCTCTTCTTCCTTGTTTCTAAGACTAAAAGGAAAACATATTGTGTTACTTCACTCCTATGAATTGATAAAAAGGAAGATTTATAGGTTTTTAAATGTGAATTTTATGTAAAAGTCATTGCATAACATAATAATTATGTTTAATAGCAGTTACGACAAAACTGCACAAACGTTTTTCACATCCTACTGGAACAGGCAGAATAGCGGCCCCTCAAAAATGTCCATGTCCATATCTCTGGGACCTGTGACTATGTTATCCTATGTGACAAAGGAGAATTAGGGTTGCAGATGGAATTAAGGTTCTAATCAGCTGACTTTAAAATAGACTACCCTGGATTATCCGGTTAAATGGAATCATGAGAATCCTGAAAGGTGGAAGAGGGAAGCAGAAGAGCCCATGTCAGAATGATGAGATGTGAGAAAAAGTGCCCACTTCTTGCTTCGAAGACAGAAGAAGAGAAGGGGCCAGGAGCCAAGGAATGCCACCACCTAGACTTGAATCCAGTGAGACTCATTTGGGATTTCTGATCTTCACAACTGTAAGGTAATAAATTTGTGCTGTTTTGAGTCTCTGGTTTGTAGTAATTTGTTAAAGCAGCATAGCAAACTAGTATGTCTGTCATATTAGTCCTCAAAACCTGATAGGAATGACACTGCCACAGTGATGATATTTATCACATACTTTGTTCCCTCCCCTCACTTACATTTTCCACTCCCTCTGAAGTTAGATGTTAGTCATTCTGGCCAATGAAATGGTTCACTTTTAGATCAGATTCTTTTCTACTGCTGTGTCTGTATGGTTTAGATGGGAAAACTACAAGATGGTAGCTCCTCAGTCAACCTGGGCCCCCGAGTGTCTATGTATTGCATAGAAAACACTCTCCCATCCTCATTGAACATGAAGTGGAGCTAGAAATAAAGTTTTTTATTATGTTAAGTCACCATAGTCTGAGTGGTAAGTTGTTACTGCAATGTGACATAGTTTGTCCTTAAAAAAAAAAATACAGATACCAAATATAACTTAGCAAAGATGTTTCTGTCAGGAACTAAGTTTCTCTAATTTCTAGAGTTCTGGCTTAAAGACAGAGCTTACAAAATTTAGAAGACTTCATGGCTAACATTGCCCTTAGACTGTTACGTCGCGTCTATACTTTCAGCACACAAGATTTCCAATTCTAAATTGTGCTCTCTGGCTAGTGTCTGAAATGAAGACTGTACTTTATTGAAAAGGGTCATATGTTCTTTACGGATAATGGTCGGTAGCAGAATAAGATGCAATTACAGAAATTAAAGAGGTGGTTTTATTTTTGGTTAGAGGTAATCCCACCTTCTCATGGAGGTGCCTGGGGCAGAGGCTACAGTAAAGTCTGGCAAGGAGCCAGCATCATTCTCAGAGACCTTTGAGCCTCTCGTAGCCTGAATAATACTTCTGTGGTGGCTCAGGGTTACTTGAGAATTAAAAGTTATGGTTTTATCTTAGTCTAGAGGCTTTTAAAGGCAAGTTATTGCAAATGACCTAGTCAATTTTAGAAGAACTTTAGTGTAAATCTGCTGTATAAATTAACCAGAGATGTCCCCTAGGTTGTTTATTTCTTCACAGCAGACTGGGTCCTGTTAGGTCAAAGATCACTGGTGCCAAACTAAAATTTACACATCAATTGTTTTCAACATAGGCTAAATAAACAGATATTTAACCATTCTGAGCTTGCCTGCTTTGCATATCTTGGGAAGCTATGCCCCAAATCTGCTAGCCATGGATAAAATGAACCCTATGGCTGTAAAAGACTGAGAGGAGAGCTGCTGCTGCCCTTTGGAGGTCGCTGACCCAGACTTCCTGATGGACTCCTGAGTGACAGCACTTAGACATGTAAGCGCCCTCTCTGAGCCCCCTGTCCCCTGGGAGTTCCCTTGCCCCTCTCCCCCCTTCTAGATATTCTTCACATCTCTTCCCCTGTGTTTAGGCCTCCAAATGCTGTCACGCTGTGGGGGACTTCCCCCCAGGTAAACCTGTCAAAGTGTGCTGACGTAAGGGCCATGGTACTACTGCCACCTCATGGTCATACCTTTTCTCTTAATCAGCCCTGAAGCCCCTCAGATTCACTACAGAATCTTATAGAATGTCTGACTTTTGTCTATCATTGCTGGGCCAACTAAATGTTAATTGTCAAAAATACCTCCAAGTAGCTGAGGCAATTTACTAGTTAAATGGGATTACTTATCCATTTGGATTACAGTGAGTAATCACCCACAAAAACTCATGGTTTTACTTTGACATTGTTAGATGTTAAATTTAAATTTATTTGGCAGTAGGTTCAGATGCTTTGTAAAATTTTATTTTGTTTTAGACTAATTTCATTAACAGCAATATAACTGCTACTCTAAGGGACTTTGTGAGCACAGGTCACAAATCTCTGATAGACCAGGATTTGAATTATAGTTTTCTCACTTAATTATGTAAATTTGGGCAAGTTGTCTAACTACTTTAAGCCACTTTCCTTATTGAAAAAAATAGAAATAATAATTGTGTAGAACAATGGGTCTTAGTTATCTGTTACTATATAAGAAACTAATCTAAAATTTAATGGCTTAACATGACATTTATCATCCAGTTTCTGTGGATCAGGAATTTGGAGGCAGTTTACCTGGCTTCTGTGGCTCACGATCTCACAGGGCTGGGAATCAATGTGTCAGCTATAGTTATCTGAAGTCTTACATGGAGAAGAATCTTCTTCTAAGTTCAATCATGAGGTAATCTTGCAGTTGTTGGTAGGATTCTCTTTCTCAAAGGATGTTGGGACAAGGGCCTTAGCGACTCCACTGGCATTTGTCCATAATCCACCCTCAGTTCTTTGCCATGTGGGCCATTCCCTGTAGCTCACATCATGGAACTTGCTTCATCAGAGCAGCGAGCAGGAAGAGTCCAGGAGTAAGCACAAGTCAGATGGAAGTCATAGTCTTCTACAGCCAAATCTTGGAACTGACATATTACTTAAAAAAAAAACCACTAAAAACTAAAGTACAATTTTATCCAGATTTTACAGTTTTTCCACCCAGGATCCTATTCAAGATGTCACAGTACATTTAGTTGTCATGTCTTCTTAGTCTCTTTGATATGTAATAATTCCTCAGTCTTTCCTTGTGTTTCATGATCTTGACATTTTTTATGAGAATGAGTAATTATTTTGTTGCATACCCCTCAATTTGGATTTGTTGATATTTTATCATGATTTTGTTGAGGTTTTGCATTATGAAAAGGGTAACACAGAAGTGATTTGTTCTTTCCATTGTATCATATCATGGGTACATGACATCAGTATACATTGTCAGCGTCATTAACTTTGATAATTTGGTCAAGGCTGTATGCATCAGGATTCACTTCGATAAAGTTACTATTTTTTTTTAATCAACCCACCACCACCACTTTTGACATATTCTGTTTATTAGAGACAAGTCACTAGGACCAGCCAGTACACACAAGGGAAGCAAATGACATAATGGCATAAATATCAGGAGGTAGGGTTCACTGGGAGTCATTTTGGAAGTTGCCCATCATACTATGAAAGGTAAGGTAAGGATACATTGGTAGGTAAGGTAAGGATATAGAAAGTAAGTGTATAGTAGGTAAGGTAAGGCTACAATAACATCATGCATGCAGGACTTAGCATGTTACTATCCAAATAAATGGTAGCTATCCTAATGATAATTATAATGGTAACTATTCTGTGGCTCTCTTTCAGATTGATTCATTCAGCAAATGTTTATTGAACCCTTATCATGCTAAAACTGTAAATATGAAACTATTCCGGTTTAGAAGAGAGATAATAATAAATAGGTAAGGAAAATATATGTGAATTGTGATGAATGATATAAGAAGAGCAATCAGGGCAAAGTGATTTTGTGTGTGTGTGTCTGTGTGTGTGTGTGTGTGTGTGTGTGTGTGTGTGATAGATTATTTCAATCAAGCCAGAAAAAGCCTACTTGAGATGACACTTATGTTAAGATTGAATTTTGAGAAAACATCAGCTTTACAAGATCCTGGAAAGTAATATTTTGGGAAGAGATTAGCAACTTCAAGGACAACAAGGCAGAGAAGATTTGCCATGTGAAGGACATAGGAGAAACTTACAACTAAAGTATACTGAGCAAGGGGTAAAATGTTATAAGTTAATTTTGAAGAGATAGGCAGGGGCTAAAGTCTCTAGAACCTTGTAGGACATGGGAGGGATGTTATTTTGTCCTAAGTATGATGGAAAGCATTGGCGTGTTTTATGACGGTAATGATAAGATCTTATTTTAATAAATTTTTGTCTAATTGTAAATTACAGAAAACTTGCAGAATGATGCAAGAAAGTTCTGTGTATGTGAGTGAAAAGCATGGCAATGCCAGCTCTCTCTAGTCAAATCTATTATCAAAACATTTAAAATGGTATACTGGCCTTTAGTTTTCTAGGATTCAAAAGAAGACATTTCCATACCTACCATATGAGGACCAGAGATCATAATATTCAGACCACTTTCTCTTTACATATTCAGATAATATTTCATAACTATTTGGTGACTACTGGAATTATCTTGACCATTTAAGTTTGGGATAACCATGAAGTCATATCTACTGATTAGTGGGAAACTATTTTTCAGATCAGCCTCTGCTGTCTGGTGTCACTGCAAGTATCCCCTGGGCAATTTTATTTTACTGCTTGAATTTCACCTTAGGATTTTTGCCTTTACTCTTGACTTTTTCATTTTGGCAATGAAATATAGGTACAAGTTTCTGAACCATGGACATTATAAAGGAATATGTAATTGACCCAAAATTTTGACCCCAACAATAATGCTTGAATATTATGACACCTACGTGAGAGTACCTAACTTGTTTGTGCCTGCAGTATCTTCATACTCAGAGCATGCCATACTTACTGATTTATTACAGTTCCTTCAGAAAATGTTGCATGGCATTCATCTGAGATACCTTTTATGTTCAGGTCCATTATTTGGGAAAGTATTTGTTGGTGTACAGTTGTTTGTGCTTTAGTGTTTTATGGCTCATACCACACCATGAATGACCCAAAAACTAGGTAATATCATCACCTGATTTCTTTCTTGTTCTCTTCCCACCCACATATCAGAATTCAATCTGTCTTTCTTTGCTAACCTGTACTTTGAATGCCTTAGGCATAAATAGAAAACAAGAGTCAGGGTAAACAGTACGTGAGAAGTCCAAGAGATTTATTGTCTATTCAGTCAAGGAGTGCTAAGAAAGTCAACAAACATCTTAGCCAGTGAGCTCATGAATGGTTTTGGTTAGAATAGAACACAGTCCATTTATTTGTCTGGCCAAGGCCTGGAAGTAAACACAAGGTTGTTAGCTATGGGAATAGGATTGGGGGAATGAATAAAAGTGGTCTAGGAGAAAGACACCAGAATTCTAATTATGCTTTTGACACTAAACAGACGTTAGACAAAATAAATTTTAATCAAGTTTATATTCCTATCTATTTTATGAAATTAATAGGTTACAGAGCTTTAGCCTCATTAAATTTCAGATTTGGAAAAGTGTTCAGTGGTTGTCTAACCCAAATCTCTGTAGTTTGAATGCTTCCCACAATATCCCTAAAAACTGACCAGCTAGCTCCTCCACTGAAAGAGAATTTATTATCTACTGAGGCAATCTATCTCATTTCGTATAGCTCTAATTCAATAGGTCTTAAACTTTTTTGTCTCACAATCCATTTATACTGTTAGAACTTACTGAGCATTACAAAGAGCTATACCTATTGATAGATACAGATTAACAGATCTGCAATCTACTGACTTATATTAGAAATTAAAATAAGGTATTTAAATAATTAGTTCATTTTAAATAACGATAATAAGCCCATTAGATATTAACAAACATTTAAAGTTTTTGGTAATTATGAACTAGACACTGAAAGATGACTACTGCATGATCTCAATTATATGTGGAATTTTTTAAAAAGTTCAATTCATGGTGACAGAGAGTAGAATGGTGGCTACTAGGGACTGGAGAAGGTGGGAGGAAAAGAGGAGAAGTTGGCTTTTTCAGTTTTAAGATGAAGAAGTTCTGGAGACCTAATGTACAGCATAGTGACTACAGTTAATAATAATGCACTGTACACCTGAAATTTGCTAAGAGAATAGACCTGAAGTGTTCTCACACCACACACACACACTCACGCACGCATGCACACAGGCACAAAGGTAACTGTGAGGTGATGGGTATGTTAGCTTGATTGTGGTAATCATTTCACAGTGTATACATATATTAAAATATGTGTACACCCTAAGTATATAAAATTTTTATTTGTCAATCATACCTCAATAAAGTTGAAACAATTATATTTTCAAAACTTATAGTGAGAAAAATAAAATGGTTTTTATCTTTTTTCAAATCTCTTTAATGTCTTGCTCTATAAGGGGTTCTTACATCTTCTTTTTTTGTGATTTGACATGACAAGTAGCCTCTGGAGAACTTCACTGTTCACTGGTAAGAAAATGAGAATCTAAAAGGCAAGTAACATCCTAGTATTATTTTAAATAAAGTTGTGAACTTGCAGATTCCTTGATAAGATCTCAGATTGTCCTTGAGGTTCCTCAATCACATTTTGGGAACCATTGCTCCAATTATTTATAAAGGATTTTCTTTATTTTGAACTCACATTTTCCTTCTAAAGGTCCTTATACTAATCTCAAGAATCATAAAAAAATAAGTATGATTTCTGTTTCAAATGATGCCCTCACTCAAATATTTGATAACAGCTCTCTTTTTATCCCTATTTCGTTCCTTCAGGATAAACTTTCCTAGTTCTTTTAACTAATTATAATGTGAAAAAATTCAGTTTTTCTTTCCATCTTAGTTCTATTACCCTTAGGCCTGCTCCCATTAGTCAGTGGTTCTCCTGGTGCAACAAATAAGACTGAATATGATTATTTCAGGATAGTCTGAATGGTGCAGAGAGAACATCAGTTAATGTCTCAAATTCATGCACATTCGATTCATATTTTAACTAGCTGATGTTCAGTCAGATCTTTATTATTTTGTCATTTTGATTTAAGTTGGTTTTTAGCATTTTTTTAAACCTGTGGATCCTGATGCTGTTACACAAAGTACTCGTAATATTTGTGGCAGATACAATGCTGTATTTACCAAATTGTTTTATTTTCCTCCTGGGAACACAGCACAGCTACATACCGTGCTCCCCTTGCATCTAGGCATAGGACCGAGTTTTTGTCAGTAAGATATAGGCAGAAGTGCCCCTAGATCTGTTTCAGTGCTGGCCAGACTCGTGTTGATCAGGGGCAGGGGTTGAGGGTGGGGGAATTCAATGAAGGCCATCAAATATACAAACTTCCACTTATAAAATAAATAAGTACTGGGGATGAGATGTACAATATGATGACTATATTAGCTACAATTCTTATGGAAGAACGTGAAATGAGAAGCCTTTTCCACTCTGTGCACACTCCAAAGGCATACTTTATTTTGGACTATGGCAGCTGATTTAAAACCTGGATCTGGACAAAGTCTGTTCCTTCAAAGCAAACCATTAATGTAAACTCTTGCCCACTTTCTAGTTCTCTGTGAAATCTTGTCTTGCAGCAAGTCAGCTGGGGAGAGAGTGCAAACCTTTACACTGCACGTGTCATATTTGCCCTTTGGAATACTCTGTAAACCCTTGTTCTTAGGGCTCTCATTTATGCCTGCTATCTGTTGTGATTTAGCACAACGACTCCACTTAAAATGTTGGATATTATAATAATGTTTCCCTACATATGCATTTGAGTTATAAATTATATAATTAGTTTAATGACAAGATAGAGTTGACGTTTGCCTCTTGTTTTTCTGTCACAGCACTGACGTCACTGAGGATGACCCACGATGGTTGGGGGCGTGGTGAATTGGGCTTCTTATGTCTTGGTTCCTTACTTGGTCTTTGATAATACCTTATTCTTGCTTTCCAAAGCATTTACCAGGTAAAAATGTTTTCTTTAAAACAAGTTTTATTCCAAGTCTAGGCGAAGTGTTGCTTTCTATATGTTTAATAAGAACCCTAGAATATTCACTGTTTATTTTATAGAATCTCAGTTGTCTGCCTATGCAAACTTTTGAATAGCTGTCTTTATTTTAGAAAATACTGGGTAGCAAACTTAATGTTCATGTTTTTTTCTTTCTTCTCAGTTAACACCCAGTGAAACTGTACATATTCACTTTTTTATTAAATACTTACTATATTGGTATTTTATGTGTTATCTGGAATCTTGCTTTATGTTCATGAAAGATACAGTGTCTTTTAAACTATTAGTGTATATTCAGTAACTTCAAGAGCCAATCTGCTTTTATTAATGCTAATTATTTGTTAAGGATAGTACAAGTACTTTTTCTTCAATTGTCACCAAAGTCATGCTGTAGTATACTTATTTTTTTTTTTACCAAATTTCAGAATTAACAATCTGTCCAAAAAGAAAAGGTTCATAGAAAAGAATATCCATTCCTATCTCTGTGAGATTTTTACTTCTACGTAGTCATGTGGTTCAAATACATATCTATAGAAATATTTTTTTCTAGGCTGAAGGCATTTAGTTATTTGTGTTGTTATATGCAACACAATAGATGATTAACTTTTGGAGGTGGGCAAAGAAAAATAGGCAGAGTAGAGGTACATAGACTCATTGATTTCTTTCTGTCCTGGACCCTCCAATTTAGAATTCCACATATTGACTACTTTCTCAGATGTATTCACAGTACCATTATTAAACATTAAAGTACATGATAGTAAACATTATTTTATCTGTAAAGCATGTTAGAATTAGAGTAAAAGAAAAAAGCTTTAAACATACTTTATTTATTACATAAAAGATGAGAAAGAACCATTTGAAAGGAAGAAACATTTAGAGAGAGTGTAAATAAAGAGAACACATACGTGATTAGCATAAATTGTCTTAATTTTTAGACTGGTTGGAACTTCCTTAGCTAGTAGTAATAATACTAGCTCTTAAAACAGCCAGATTACAGTCGTAGATATTCATACAAACTTGTTGACAAAAAGAGGAACTGGTTTCTTGTGTCATGGAATTTATATACTTGTATAAATATGTGTCAAATAAAGCCAGCATTTTTCAAAATGAAGAATGAAGTGATTGAGTGAGTAAATGAAGTGTACCATTTTTTAAGGTACGGCAGAAATTCAAGATGGAAAAACTTCCCAGACTCATCAGAGTAATTCCTTACAAAATACAGATGGGAATTTTGGACAAAGTTTTAAAGATTTTCCAGCTGTTCTAAAGGTAAAATAGCACTGCACACACACACCATGCACACATACATATGTAGAGATATGTATGTATTACAAATAAATTAACACATATATACATACACACAAATATTCTCATAATTTACTCTTATTTGCTTATTTAATATAGTTCTAGCTCTTATAAAAACCTCTTCAGATTTAATTTTATTATGCTTTGAGTAAATGAAAACTATTCCACAGTAGAATGGTTGGAAGAACCTGAGTTACTTTATAGGCAATATCAATATTCAGGGGTTCTTCATTAGCACTGCAGCCCATTATTCCACGCCATTTCCCGTATGTAATGGATTGACCAGTTATCACTGAATTGTAAATATATTTTTGGGAATGCTAAAATAGTATTTTTTTCCCTTGTGGAAGAAGTGTTTCTTAGTGGTTACTTGTTTTGAATTTGAGGTTAAAGAAACAAAAGTGTTATGGTCTATTTTATTGAACTCAGCAGAAAAGTATTCTTTCTATTTAGCATCATAAAAGTTTTGTACATAAAGGAGTTTATAATTTTACCTTTCAAGATTTGAAATCATTTACTTTTCATGACTTTTTTGCATCTCACATGAAAGCCTTAAAGTGTTTTTACTCCATTCATCCCACCTTGTAACTCTCCTTCCTCCTTTCCCCTACAGGCACATTCTTGTGTTTTGTGAATATTGTTCATAATTTTAAATTTCAAGTATTGTTGTTTTCTTTTAGAGCAGTTCTGTTTCATGTATTTCTATTTAATTTATCTTATAAATTCTTATATATATATGTATGTATGTGTGTGTGTGTGTACATATAAAACCATCGAGAGTCGTTACTCACCATAGCTTTTTTTATCCTCATGTTCTTATGCTTTGAGATCTCAATTCTGATTCAGATTTCTGTGTATATAACATTTTATTGCTGGTTTTTCTCAGATAGGATGGTATCTAAGTACCCTTGGGTGTCAAGATGATATTTCTGACTGGATGAATACTTTTAGATCATACTCCTTTAGTTCCAGTAGTCTGTAGGTGTTGTTTTGCTCTTTCCTAGTTAAATAGGTTGCAGTTGAGAAGCTCCATGTTAATGTGATTCTTATTCTTTCTATCTGCAAATTTGTAAAATTTTTCAATTTATCTTTGATTTCAGGAAATTTACTAGGATATTCCTAAATATGTATCTTTTTTCACTAATCCTTGCTAGGAGTCCAGTATCTTTTTCTGAAAAGTTAATTTAATCTGAAAACTTAAATATTTTCTACACATTATTTTTTAAAATTACTGCATGTTTTCGTTAATTACCTTTTCCTTTTCTCAGTATTGTTATTCTTATGTTAGATCATCTGGCTCTGACTTCTAAATCTCTTATCTTGCCTTTTTGTGACTCTACTGTGTGTGTGTGTGTGTGTGTGTGTGTGTGCTTTATTCGGTTTTATGAAATTTTTTTGCACTGAATATTTCAGAACTACACTTAATGGTTTTCGCTTTATGGTTAAATATAGTAAAATAACTGAATCTTTATACTCCCCCTCTGATAGATTAATAAGATTCTGAGAACTCCAGCAATACAGACTCTTAGTTAAAATTGCTTAACTGTATACCTATCCAAAGTTCTTAACTACTGAGTCCTTCACTCATGGAACAATACTGCAAGTTTAATACTTAGAGACCATTCTTATCTTTACTCACAGTCTGTTCTTCATTTGTTGGACATAGGAATTCAGAACACAATAAAAAAAATCAAATAAGGGGTAGATTTATTGAATGGAGATTTACAGTAAGACTGGGGAAGAGAACTTTCCAATCGAGCTTTTACCTCCTTTCCCTAGTCCCTTGAATATGATCAAGGCACATTCAGTAGATCAGTCATCTGTCAATTCTCTAGGTGCTCAGTGTATGAATGTTCTCAACATTGTATGTATATAAAGCTATTAATAATCAATATTTATACCTTTGTGCTAGAGGAAATGCTGAAATTTTACAGATAATTATATTGTATTCATTTAAGATTTGCTATTTCATCATGCTACCTACCTTCTAATGCTGAATTTTGCAGTATAATCATAGTTATTCATTTGGCGAACTGTATTTTTTCTTTAGAATTAGAGGAGGAATACTGTCTTTATGTGCTTAGTTCTATCAGCTTGTTCAGAAGCCTTAGTTACTACTGGATTTGCTACATTTTTACCTAAATTTATAGAAAATCAATTTGGATTGTCTTCTAGCTCTGCAGCTACCCTTGGAGGTAAAACATTTTCTTTTTTCTAACTTAACCTAATAATTTTACTTGACCACATTGGATATTTATCAAAATAGCATATAATTTTTGATAGCCCACTCCTAGAAGTTTAAATTTTATACTGTGTTTGATAAAAGCTCCCAATTTTCTGACATTAGACAATCTGTTGTATGGACTTGAGAGGTACAGAGGCTATACGTAGAGTTGAAGAGAATATATCTTAATCTTAATATTCAAAGCATTAATTGTATTAATCTCTTACTTGATATAAGTTATTTACTCATATGTTTCTAAATCACATGAATGCTTTCATGTGTTAAAACCATAGTGGTACTTGTTTTTGATGCTTTCCAGTTGTTGATATAAGTTTCTGAGTACACTTGTGTGTTTTCCCACTGTGTCTTCTTTCTCATTAGGGGCTGTTTTAGTTCCTGGAGCTGCTCTTGGTCAGATTTTAGGTGGTGTCCTTGTTTCAAAACTCAAAATGACGTGTAAAAACATAATGAAGTTTGCTTTGCTCACATCCGTAGTTGCACTTACGCTGAGTTTTGTATTTCTTTATGCCAAATGTGAAAATGAGCCATTTGCAGGTGTGTCTGAATCATATAACAGGTAAATATATTTTACTGCTTTTTGATATTAGTATCAGAGTAATAAACTATGTGTATATTTCCAAGTGTGTACTTTCTTAAATAAAATGATGAGACCTTGGCTTCTTTTATTAACTGGAAGGCTGCTTTTTCCTATATAAGACTATGTAGTTTTTATTTTTAGTTTCAATAATTGAAATCCTATTAAAAGTTGAGTATTTTTTTAGAGAGCATGTAAGAGACAGCTATTCTGTATTGAGTACTATGCTCAAGGATACAAAGATTAATATTACAGAATCTTTGTCCATAATGGTTTCAACATCCTAAGAATAATTTTCACATTATATGTTTCTATTGATTTAAATTTTAAAACTCCCTATGGTGAGTTAGACTAGGAGAGAAATGAAAATGAAGCTAGTACTAGGTGATACTAATCACTGCAGTTACATTAGAAGTGCATGTATATTGTAGAGAAATAAACAACTTGTTGTTCTGACCTGTAGACATGTTTCTACCTATAACTGGTTTGACCATATTACCTTTCTTTGCCTTGTCTGTTTTGCTTTGAAACCCTAACTCCAAGCTGGGGATGAGGCAGGAGGGTGTTGCCCAGCAGTGGGTTGTGTAGCCCACAGTACTGCTTTGTTTCCATAGAGGTGTTTGAGGCTCCTGAGGGAGATGGTGCTCCAGGTCAGGGACTCCATAATCAGAAGGGAAGGAAAGTGGGACAGTGTCAGTTTGAGGTGCTTGTGGTGGTTGGTCATCAAGAAATATCAAGCTCTGTGACATGGAAATAGTGCTTAATTACATACACATTCTTAGCAATGGAAAAGAACTGAAAGTGAATATACACACACACATAGCCACATTCACATACACGGCATGTGTGTGAGTATATGTGTGCAGATATAAGTACAGAGGTAAAGCTTAAAGTCACAATGGAAGGCTGTGGCCCCAAAATCTTAATTTTAGCTCTGTATTCTGCATATTTAAATGTCCATATCATGGGCAGCTTAGACATAACAGCCTTATGCAAAAAACCCATGTAGGAGAAAAAGTACGTGGAAAGAACAGACTAAGGAGCTTAAGAAAAGCCTCTTTAGTGAGTGGGAGAAAGGAGAGCGTGTGAGAATACAGGGTTTCTAGCAGAGCGGTGCAGAATCTTTGCCCTTTGCTGTGTAACAGTGGGTGGTTAAAAAGAGTTTTTGTGACTCTGAATTAATGAGTTATGCTTATTAATAAGTTCATTTAAAGCCCTGTTTAACAGTATATACTAAAAGTTTAAGATCAATAATACTGATTATTTCAGAAGATATTTTTACTATAATATTTAAAATGAATTTGTCATGAAATGTTTAGTATGAGCACAACACTAAATTTGGTTGAAAGGAGATTGTCAAAGTATATTTCTAGAGCTCTGTTAGTTATTAAAATTTGCATTTGTCCTTATATTGCCTTAATAGTCTATAGGATCTTTGGTCTGTTTTGGTAATCAGTATTGGCAATGGTGATTTGTGTTTTACTTTATACTTAGTAAGTACACATATATTTTTTTTCTCTCTGTCTGGCCTGTAGTTAGAATTTCATTGCTTATCTGAAACAGCACCTTAAAGAGGCATATCTATCAAAGAGTTGCAGAAGATTTAGGGAACTCTTCGCCTATTATAGAGGCATAATTATAGAATAACAACTAATTAATTAATGTTAAAATTCTACTATCTGTGATAAACTTGTTTCTTATGTGTACGTATATGTATGTATAAGCACATACATATATTTGTATTTTTTAATATTTAAAATACATTTTGTCTATATTCAAGTAATATATATTTAAATATATATTTTTAAAAAATTTTTAGAATAACATGAGTAAATTAAGAAAATTTAGTAAACTTCACAAGTTTTGGCTATTTTCTAAATAATCGTTTCCCCTTTACCTCATGAAATAAATCTTTATAAAATATATAGACTAAAGGGATGGGCCCTTGACAATAAGAAATCTATGCTCTATTTCTTTGTTTCTACTGTAGTTTCCATCATACTGTCCTAAAGTTTCATGTTCTCAGTAATCATTTATCAGTAACAGAATTATATGTTGGAAAATTTAATTTAAAAATTACTGTATAGAGGCTATTTCTGGAGTTGTTGGGATGGTTCTTCTGCCATCTTATTTCGGTATCCATATTGTAAACTGGTTGTGGGCGGAGAGTATAATGCTTGCTTTTGTGAATGGAATTGTGCTTGATTAAGAAATCTAGCAGCAGCCTGTGGAATATGTTCAAAGAAGGAAAAACTCCAGGCAGAGTGACAAATTACTTAAAATTTACTCTTTGCTACCCTTTCCCTTCAAACTCCCCACTGATTTATTTCCAGTTTGTTTTCTGTCCTTCTCTTTAATCTATTTCTTTCATGAGCTTCTTGTTCTCCATCTACTCCTTAAGTATCATCATTTTGCAGCATAGCAATTGCTATCTCTAATATTTAGATAAATCACTCATTTACTGTTTTTGATCCCCAGGGCAAGCAGGTTAGCTTCATGGCTATTAGGAATGTTATTCCTTCCTCCCTCTTCCCCTCCCCCTGCACCTTCCCTTCCCCCTTCCTTCTCCCTTGCTTGCTCTTCCTCCCTTCTTCCCTTCCTCTGTATTTACCTCTATCGCTTTATTTATTTTAGATATATTTCCACCACTTTGAGTTCAGCACGTAACTGGAGCTCATTACGTATTCATGAAATAAATGAACTCCCAGGACCTCTCTGTCCTCTTCTCACTCTACGCTCCTTATATGGTTGAGCTTATCATTCTCATGGTTTCAGCTACATCTGTGTGCAAATGCGCATTAAGATATCAGGCTCCAGGCCAGGTTCCTTCACCACATTTGAGATTCTTAATCTCAATATGTATAAAACCATACCCGTTCTCTCTTCCCCAAAACTAGTTCTTCTCTACCAAAATGCCAAGTTAAACACTAGTCAACCAAACACCAGATCTAACTGATTCTACATCCAAAATATTTCTCAAATCTGTTTTCTTTTCTCAGATGCTCTCTTTTAGTTCTCCTAGACATTACCATAACATATTGCCTGGTGTATTATAACTGGTCCCCTTACTTCAAATTCAAACTCTGTATAACCCCTAGGATTATTTCTTTAAAATGTGCTTTTACAATGTCACTTTTCAGTCTAAAAATACTTGATTACCTTTTCAAAATAAGTTAAAGCCCATGGTTTTAAAGAAGGCCCATGAGGCCCTCAATAATCTGGTCCCTGACTCTTTTCCGATTACATTTCCTGTCCGTCTCTGCCTCAGACATCATTCACATTTCTCCACTTAGAATGCTGTTTCTCACCTTTATGCCTTTTCCCTACTTCTCTGAAGGAGCCGTCACCTCCCCCATTTATCCAGCTGACTCGTACTCATCCTTTAAGACTCATCTCAGGCAGTAGCTCCTTCAGACCCTCATATTCAAACTTTGGCTTATTTTACGTGTCATAAAATACACCTCATCAACATCTCTAACCACACTCACCGTATTCGTGTATAATTTTCTGTGTCCATCTCCACTCCTAGACAGTCAAGTCTTTGAGGACAGCAACTGTCTTACTCAGCTTTGTATTCCTGATACCTAGCACAGGGCCTAGCACTCGCTCAAGGTGTATTGGTTGAATGAATAAATAAGCAAGGGATTGAAGAAGTGTCTTTGGCTAGGGTATCCCTTTATATTTTAAAAGATGTTGCCTTCCATTAAGAGGCAACATGGAACAACACTGAGCCTGTGAACCAGGAGTATTATATTTGGCAAAGAAGGAAAAGTAAATTAATCTCTCTGGGCCTCAGTTTTCCCCGTTGATAAAGTGAGTAAATTCAACATCATAATTTTATTCATCATTCTAGGTTTAAAATTTTGCCCACACCCCAGGGATATGTGGCCATATCTGGAGCCATTTTGGTTGTCACACCTACGGGGATGCTACTAGCATCTAGTGGGTAGAGGCCAGGGACGCTGCTAAAATCCTACAGGCCACAGAACCAGCCCTCCCCCGTGCCCTACCCTAAATAAATAAATAAATTGATTAAATTTTTTTAAAAAGAATTATTTGGTACCAAATGAGAAACTGCTTTATGTGTTTACTCTGCCTATTTGTTTTTAATGACTGACAGAATTTATGCTATGTAACTATTTTTTCCTCTGCCTGTCTCTCCCACAAGAAGTGAAGCTGTGTGTGAAAAGGCAGACATTCTGTTTGTTTTATTTGTTCAGTGATTAAATATGTGTTGAGTGAGTGAGTAAATGACTGAATGGCAAGACACGGCAATGCTTCTGCACTGTTCATTAGAAGTGATAACATAGGTAACTTACCCGTCTTTCATTTCTCGTTGACAGGACAGGAGAACTGGGGAACCTGACCGCCCCTTGTAAAGCCAATTGTCACTGCCTGCGGTCCTATTATTACCCTCTCTGTGGAGGAGATGGAGTCCAGTATTTCTCTCCCTGCTATGCAGGTTGTGCGAGTTCCATTTCCAAAACACATCCGAAGGTGACTTGTATGGCTCCTTTACCCTAATGAGGCAGCATGTGTGTGTGTTTATGGATGCTGCTTTATCCCTCTAATGGGGTAATGCCGCACCTGTTCACCCTGTTCTGGCCCACCTCCTCTGTTCAGAAGCCAGGGGTAAAGTTTCAGTCAAGTAAAATGAGTAAGCTCTAGAGATCTGCTGCACACACTGCACCTGTGGTCAACAGTGATGCTTAAGATTTGTTGTGGTCTTACCTTAATTTTTTAAAAAAAGGCCCCTGACCACCCCAACTGAAAAAGATTCTTCTTTCTTTATACCTCAGAATCAGTTGTTGTTGAAAAATCAATTTGGCGGTTCCTCACATACATCTTTATAACATCACTCCTGTTATAGTGGTGAAATATTATTTACGTTTTTACATTTTTTTTTTCTCAACTAGACTTTATGCCCTTTGAAGTTAGGGGACTTCTCTTACTCTTATTAAGTACAGTGTATATAATAAAAATATAATAAATATTTGTGGCTTTTATTTGATAAGCCATAGATACATTAAAAAATATACAAATCACTAATTCATTCTCAAATACAAATTTACTTTTAGTTCTGGATTAGAATGTTTATTAGTCTCCCTAAATATGATTTCTTTTTAATACAATTAAATAGTTAAGAGAATTCAGTAACATTTTATTGTACTACACCTACAATCTAAAGATTCTATCTTAGCTAAGTTTAAGAGCCTTGGGAAGAAATAATATTCACATTACTAGTAGTTTGTGATACTAGGTTATGCTATGCATTAATAGATAATGTGATAACTTTAAAAAGACCTGCAGGAAATATATAGTATGATATAAGAGACTATAATGAATAAAGATACTAAGAATTATACAACAGAACAGCATGGTCTTGGATATATGAAATATGGACTAGTGAAACCGCATTCCTTTTCGTATGTAAAGTTTAATATTGCAAAGAAAAGATTTTTACATAAATAAATAGAAATAATTAATTGAAATAATCTGTAAAATTAGTTCAGGTTTCTTTTAGAACTAACATGGATATCTGTATGTGTGTGATTATACACATTTCTATGTTCATATGTACACACATAAATGTGTCTTTGCATATGTATACATATCTTTAATGATGTGTGATAAATACATTAAACATTTATCTCAACAGAGATGTAGGATTTGATCTTTCTGCTAGGGGTAAACCAGAATGTGAGAAACACTAGACTTCTTTTCATATTACCTAGCTTATAGATTTTAAAATAGTCATCTAAGAACATTGAAAAATATGCCAGAAGAAAATGTCTGTGATGAATCATAGCAGACTTAATAGACCTGATTGACATGTGCAGTTTTAATCCTTGAAATAAAACTGAAAATTTCTATGAAAGTTTACTGAAAGGGATCAGAAGATTTTTAAGATCCCCAAACTGAGGGTTGTCATACCTTCAAACTAGTGGACATCTGGGGTTGCTTTAGTTTCAAAACACGTTAAGATAAGTAGCTTTTTGCATCAGTTATAAAGAATCAAATTCCAAAAGCGAGCATGATACACATTATAGAATCTGAACTACCTAGAAGGTAAACTGCTCTTTTGAGAGGCAGATAAGTAGGTAGCACTTTTTGTGTGTATAAAATATAATCAATAAGTGTTATTGACTAACTAATTAGAAGATTATGACAAGGAATTAAATTATTAGAAGGGTTTTACCCACATACAAAATGTACAGACGCAAATACCATCATGTGCAAGGAAACCAAAATAAATAAATGAATAAATGAAAATCTAATTCCCAGACACACTTGAAATGGTGTTGGCTGTTTTGATATGGTTAATCTGCTACTTACGTTTGTCACCAAAATACTATCATTGCCATTTTAAAGAATAAATTGTCTTCTAAGGATTGTTTAGGCAAAGCAAGTTATTTTGATTTCCAAATTTTCTATTTGTCCTGGCTTTTTTATGTCTAACTAGTCCATGTAACAACTCATTTTTTTCACAGGATTTTTTTTCTCATGGAATATTTCAGACAGGCAAAATGCATTGATAAAATGTAATAACACCTACGTACACTTATTCACAGAAATAGAATGTAGTTCATACCAGTGACCCAAACTACAAAAACAGATGCTGACTAACAGCTAGCTATACTGTAGGCAAATGTATACTTTTTTAATGTAAGAGAGTAGTATAATTTCATCAGGATAGAAATGACTGTTTTCAGTTTTTCTTAAAATTTTTAAAGGCTACCTTACTTCATTAGTTGATATATCTGATTGCTGAGTATGTAATAGTTCAGTATAGGGTGTCACCTGCCTGTTTGGGTTTCCTGAGTCAGTGCCAGCAGTCTCTGGCCTTTGGAACAATAAAAGCACTGCTTTGCTTTGACTTTTCTAGCTCTGCTATGACTTTATTGAGGCCTTAAACATATAAAAAGATTTGCAGTAAGGATGGAATTGAGATATAAAAAGCCTTTAAAAAATGATTATGCCTAACTTTCAAATACCTGAATTCTTTTCCTACAAAAGTAATGCTTGTTTTGAGGAGGGGTGATAAATTAGGAGTTTGGGATTAACATATACGCACTGCTGTATATAAAACAGATAAACAACAAGGACCTACTGTACAGCACAGGGAACTATATTCAATATCTTATAACAACCTATAATGGAAAAGAATCTGAAAATATATATAACTGAATCAATTTGCTGTATACCTGAAACTAACACAACATTGTAAATCAACTACACTTCAATTTAAAAAGTAATACTGTAATTTTTAAACATGTTACTTTCCAACATTTCATATTATTAATTTATATGTATACATATACATGCATATATATATGTATTAAATAGTTAATATATTATGTATAAAATAGCCTTCAGGAAAATCTAATAACTTCTAGTTTTTGATTATCATAAATATGTCATCTTAAGAGACATACAGTTTGCTTTTGGTAAAGCAAAAAGAAAATTCAGAAAATTACAGTAAAAAGGTTTAAATTAAAGTAGCATTTTTTCCCCAAAAGTTGTGTGACATATTAGTTAATTTTACTGTGGCACTTATTAAAATTATAGAGTGTGTTCAAACTAGCATAGTGAAATTGTTATTATGCATGCTTCTTTTTGTGTCCTAATAATTGAAAAGAATAAAATTAGCATGAAAAAATCTTTGAACAGTTATGGTCTATTGAAAGCAGTCTAGAATGTGTGAGATCATCTGATTGTTATATTCTTGTCAATTTGTTTTATAAGCCATGAGTCAGTACTAGGTTACAAGTTAAAATAGTGAACACAAAAGTCAAATATAGATTATTCTACTTCATAAATATAGCCCCTTGTTTTTGCTTACTTAATTTCTTAAGGGTAATTACTATTTCTCATAATTATTTCTCGTGTATGATTTAAGACTGTGTAAGAGTATTTGCCATGTCTAGAAATCATCTAACTTATAATGATAGTACATTTTGAAGATAAGCACTTTCAGTATTTTTATGTCTAATATTTCTAGGTATATTATAACTGTTCGTGTATTGAAAGGAAAATAGAAATAACACCTACTCCATCAAGTTTTGCTTTTGAAGCTAAAGCAGGAAAATGTCCAACTTGATGTGCAAATTTGCCCGTATTTCTTGTCATTTTCTTTGCTACAGTTGTGTTTACCTTTATGGCTAGTACTCCTATAACTGTGTCCATCCTAAGTTATGTGTTATATTATGAAATTTGCCATCCCTAAGGCAACATGTTGAGTGAAAAGAAAATGGACTTAGGGATTCATTTGGGGTTTATACTGACTGTTGGCTCCAAGACCAGTTCAGCCCATATAGGATCGTTAGTTCTATGGGACTGGAACAGCTGCCTTATTGAACCTGAAATGTGTGAGGCTTACACAAGATCATGTATGTGAAAGTGTCTTACCATTGCCTATTTGGTGTTAGTTTAACTCGATGTTAGTTTCTCTGCTTCTTTCGCGAGTCTTCAGCTGTAAGCTGGAGATGTGCTCAATTGTATTTGAGTATGATGGGAGTGACGGTGCATTCCACACATGTCAGAATCAGAATGACCTGCATTCTATTCTGCCTTATACAGTAATTACTGTGATATTAAACTTTCCTGTAAACAGTAAAACATGCTGCCTGTCACCTGGCTCTTCACGGTGTTTTGTGCTTTCATTTGTTCTTCCTTCTCCATTGCTTCTCAAAATATCAGCCTTTCTATAGATTTCCTAACAAACTAGCCTTTTCCCTCTTCAATTGTTTTTTGATACTCTCTCACTACTTTTTCACGTAACTTTTTGAGAAATGGAAACTTTAGAGATTTTGTATAAAAACATTAAGCAGTCTGTTAACATTACACCTATTACATCCATGTCACCTTTTACTTACATCTTTGGGGGTTTTTTTTAAACATTTTTTTATTGATTTATAATCATTTTACAATGTTGTGTCAAATTCCACTTCAAGATGACACCTGCACCCCAATGTTCATAGCAGCATTATTTACAATAGCCAAGACATGGAAACAGCCTAAATATCCATCAACAGATGACTGGATAAAGAAGATGTGGTATATTTATACAATGGAATATTACTCAGACATAAAAACTGACAACATAACGCCATTTGCAGCAACATGGATGCTCCTGGAGAATGTCATTCTAAGTGAAGTAAGCCAGAAAGAAAAAGAAAAATACCATATGAGATCGCTCATATGTGGAATCTAAAAAAACAACAAACAAAGCATAAATACAGAACAGAAATAGACTCACAGACATAGAATATAAACTTGTGGTTGCCAAGGGGGCGGGGGGTGGGAAGAGATAGACGGGGATTTCAAAATTGTAGAATAGATAAACAAGATTATACTGTATAGCACGGGAAAATATATACAAGATCTTACATCTTTTTTTTTTAAACACTACTTGTTCTCTTTTCTCTCCCATCTAACTCTCATGTGCCAACATCACATCTCATTCATCTTTGACAGTTATTATGTAAAAAATTTGTGTTCAACCAAATTGAGCATCAGCAACTATTCCACACTGCCTCAAATTTGTTCTCTTAACTCACAGGTATGATTTCTGCTCAAAGTTAGCAAGAGAGTAAGAATTATTTGCTTGCAACTTAAGTCATGTGACTTGTAACTTAACTTAAGGGCTAGTCAAAAAGAAGTCTTATTAATAACTTTCCTTTCTCCATTACATTTGTTAAAATTCATTTGATTCCTTTTGGTGTTATTTGTAGTAGTTTAGTTCAGGTAAAATTTTTATTCTCTTATAATTCCAGAAAAGTTGAACTGTATGTAAGCTGTTACAAATAATTTATTTCATGTGTATAATATTTACTGTAATCCGGAAGTGCTAAGCTGGTATAAAAGTGAATTTGCTCAAAAAGTAAATATACTATACAATCATTTTTTGGTCTCATATGTGTTTAATATCCCCAGGTGTGTTAATCATAAGCAACAGTCTCTAGCATTGGGAATACAGTGTATGTTTCTTCAAATATTAGGTATGCCATTTTTCTTAATTTTTTGATAACTATTGGTTAGTTTTGTTCATTACTGTTGTTGACTTATTTACATACAGTATGTGCCAAGAAAACAATTAACTACAGAAGAAAACTACATAATTGCCATTGCAGAAAGCTGTTTTTTAATATTCAAGATATGGTATTATTTATATATCACATAGGGAAATAATAACTTTACGTATTCACCTACCTGATTGGCTAGCTGTTGTTTCTAATTCTGTTGCAAATGTACCCTTAAAAAGTATATCATATTTATCTGAAATATAACTTACAATCATCAAAACAATTCTAATAGAACATAGCAAAAGACAGATTTTTTTCTATCCATATAAAACCTATTACCAACATAAATTATGCTAAAATCTTATTTATAACTAGTGTAATTCCTTTTCCTCTCTGCATTTAACTACATTTGGGACATTATTATGTTACATTAGCAATGAAAAATAATGAGTTTAAATATTTCAATAAAAACTGTGCTTTAGATAGTGTTTCTAGTTAAGAGCTGATGGAAGAAATAATTTAGGGCAGAAAATTTTATAAGATTTCAGATGTAGGAAAAATAATAAGACAGAAACTTAGTTATACACATATTAAGATTATTTATAAAAACAAAAACCAAAAGCAGGAACATTAGTGGTACCAGAGAACAACTTTCCCATTTTTCAGTAAATTAAGGACAGGAGAGATTCAGAGATTTGCCCATAGTTGCACAATTAATGGTGAAAATGAGAGTAGGAAAACTCTCCTTACTCTCAGTCCAGGACCCTTTTGATTATTTCATGCTGCAGTCATGGCAGAACAGGCTGGACGTAGCTGAAATCTAAGACAAACCACTTCAGACCATGTATTTGCTTTGTAACGACTGGAAGCTCCTTAACTGTGTGGAATTTGATTGCCTTAAGACCTCATCTGGGGGAGGGTGTGTGTGTGTTTGAGACAGTAGCACTTCCAGGCATGTTTGTATGGATGGGTGTGTGTGCGTGTACACATGTGCACTCCCATGCACAGACATGTCAGTGTGTGTGTGTACATGTATACGTATATCCACACGCCCACATTAGTTTACATGCACATGCACATTATGCATATACTATAGTTGAGCAGATTTAGTCTGCATCAGTAATTTATTTTGATTTTTTTAAGTACAATAGCTAATTTCAAAGACAAATTCATTAAATTAGAAAAGCAGTGAATTAAAATATTTACTTAACTAAATGTTAATGTACTATATGCCAGAGATTTTTATTAAAATAATTTTTGAATTGATTAGGAATATAATGTACAATTACTTTAGGTTGTTTTGTCTGTTTTTTAATATTCTTATTATTTGCATGAGCTGATTAATTTGCATTTGGATAGATTAATGCCTATTCTTATTTATATAAAATATATACATAACCATGTATAAAAAATCTGTAACTATGAACTAATTTTTACCCATGTACATTTCACATATAATTCTTATAGGCACAATACTTGGACCCATTATATTTGGCATCACAATAGACAGCACGTGTATTCTCTGGGATGTTAACGAATGTGGAATTAAAGGAGATTGCTGGATTTATAATAACAGCAAGATGGCCCATATGCTAGTGGCCATAAGTAAGTGGTGATTTCCTGATAACTCTAGAATAAATTGATGATGTCAACCGACAAAAAAATCTTATTGTTACTTAGGTTTTGAAATGTTCAGTCCATGCATTTGGACTGTCCTATAGTGAAGCAGAGATCAGTGATCGTAGCATGTTATAAAAGACCTTACCTGGAGTCTGAAAGGCTCAGTCTAAAATAGAAGGGAGTAACATTTCAGCTTTCGTCACATCACATATCATATGATTTTCTTTTAACAACTTCTCTCAAACATTTTTTGGAAAGTGTAGCAAAAGCTAAAAGACAATTCTGAGAAACTCTGGACTGATTGTCATCTAGGCACCTGGGCTTTGGAAAGCACGTAAAGCTGAGGTAGGGAAGTATTCTTTGGCTCTATGGCACGTCGTGAAAAACCTTTTTATGGTTCACAAAGCCTGGCCATGATGTTTAACCCTTTTTGCCTTTGGTAGTCTGTTTTGTGTAGTCTTGGTTAAGCAATCCCTGAAACTTAAGATTAAGGAAGTAGAGCAATGCATCTAGTTTTTGTAGGAGTGTGATAAAATTTAAAATTTAAAAAAAAAACCTAAGAAATTAGAATATTTAAAACTAGAGAATTCTAGACAAAAACACACACACACCGAGCTGACCCTTGAACAACCTGGGTTTGAACTGTACAGGTCGACTTATATGCAGATTTTTTTCAATAAATACATACTACAGAAGTACTACCCATTCTTCGGTTGGTTGACTCTGTGAATCTGAAACTGCAGGTACAGAGGGAAGACTGTAAAGTCGTATGAGGATTTTTGACTGCATGGAGTGCTGGCACCCCAAAGCCTTGCGTTGTTCAGGGGTCAACGATGTGTGTGTGTGTGTGTGTGTGTGTGTGTGTGTGTGTGTGTGTGTGTGTTTAACATAATGTGTGATTTTCATTGTGATTGTGGTTGCGATTATTTTGGCACATGTATCAAGATAGCTTTTTTCCTCCTACATGTGTTTAAACCCAGAATATGTGTCTGAATTTATAATGACAGCCTAATAAATTATTCACTGAAGAAATAAATACATAAATCCAGAAAAACAAGAGAGTAAATATTGATTAGAATAGGAAAAATTAATCTTCCCACCACTTTTGCCTGTTAAAAGACATTTTTTATTTAGTGTTTTTATGATTAAAAATTTACTTAATTGGTTATGTTTGTACTTTTGGGGCCAAATATATATAAATAATGAGTTGTTCCTTTACCTACTCTGTGATGAATATGAGAATTTTCCCCCCAAAACATGTATACCTTTAAACACTCCAAAAATATTGTAACTATGGTACCTATGTAATTGGTCTTATAAATTGGTCTTATAAACTATGGTACCTATGTAATTGGTCTTATAAATGCTTAGCTCAATGAGCATTCTTGGTTTTCACATAAACATTTTGAGTAAAATATTAATGATTAACACACAATTTAGCTACTGTAAACACTACATTGTGAGGTCATTTAATTTACTTGACTGGCATAGATTCTTGCACTGTGGCCAGGACTAGTTTTCTCTTCAAATAACTGAGCTAACTTGAAAATCATAGTTCTTTGAAAACAAATCACATCATGTAAAGTGGATCTTAATGTTTCAAATTTTCAACTGATGCTTAAAAGTAAATTTTATTGAGTACTGAATGTGATACATTCTCATAGAGGCTTTCTCCTAAGAACTCCAAAGCCATTTTTATTTTTAGAAATGCTTTTCATCGTAAGGCATGAAAATGTTGCAACTCATTATTCAGGTTCAAGGATGTTATAAGCTGTTTTCCTTGGTTAAGAAGGTACAATCATAACCAAGAATAGAAGAATTATTTACATTTTTATTGTTTAGAAAAGAAAGACTGCTTCATTGAATTGTATACAATGTTCTATTGCAGAATATCACCTTTATCACTAAAATTTAAAAAATTCAAAACAACTATAATTGCCTATATACTTCTCTTTAAGTAATGAGTTTCTAGTCACGAAGAATTTCTAAATGAGAATTAATTTTTGTAATAATTATTAGAGGTCCAAATGCATGATTTTTTTTTTTATTTAGGTGTTACCTGTAAAGTTATCACCATTTTCTTCATTGGGTTTGCAGTCTTCTTGTATAAACCACCACCGTCAGGCACAGATGTGCCCTTTCTAGATCAGAATACGGTTGTGACTACAGTTCCATTAGAATGTGACCTCAACAAATTAGGAAATGAAGACTGAAACAGAAAAAGAGGAGACTATTCTACAGCTTGATCAAAAATTGGCCTCCATTTGTAAGAATGTACGTTGTCACTGTAGGTTTGATACCCAATAGGGATAATCATATTTTTAAAATTGATATTTTATAATTAAATATGTTTTCTGTATATTTATGGGCTTTGTTTTTGTTTTAATCTAAGAAACATACCTATGGTTTCAAAACCCATCAAAAACCTCAACAGACACACAAACACACACATACACACACACACACACATCGAGGTATGAAATCTTCAAGTAAAAAACTGTACTAGAAAGAAAAAGCCGAAGATTAATTAAAAGTTTACATTTTAAAAGCAAAGTGATGTTTCTATCCCTCTTACAACTTGTTTTATTTTCATTATTATTGCCAGTATTTGGGCTTGTTTAGAAAATTTATGGTGTAAAAATTTAATTTCATCAAGTTTATGTGCTGAGTTTCAAGAACGCTTACTAAAAGACCATGAATTTAAAACTGCCTAAATAATGTTATTTGTTTTTAAATTTACATATACTAGTCTGTCCTTGATTTTTACAGAAAGTTACTAAACTATTAGAATATAGGTTAATTACCTTCTTGTATCCCAGAACATATTGAAATCTGAGATATTAGAGTTGTATACAGATATTTTCACTCTAAGTCAAGAATTCCAGGAGGTGATTTGTTGATACTGCTGATTTTTAACACTTACCTTTTATTATTCTGTGGTAGTATTATTCAACTGCATGTCTTCCAGAGGAAGGTACCAGCTTCAGTAAAGTGCCAATTACACAGATTTGAAAAGATTTCTTTTTTTCCCAATGGCTCACATACATTTTATCAGTTTTCTTTGAAAAAATTTCTTAATGAACCATTGATTAATTTTTATATACTCAGTACATGAACTTTTCTCATTTTAAAACCTGATCACCTAGAACATTACTTACAGCACTTAAGTAGTGCTTTGCTCTTAGAAGGCATGTATTATTGTTGTTTGATTAAAACATTAAACTCTACTGTTTAACTGATCCATTTATTTAAAGGTTAAGTATTTCACATATATGATAACATTATAATTCTATTTTTTCAGATCAGACTTGGGCCAACTTTGTCTACTTAGAACGTGGAAGAAATAGATCAGTGAACATCAACAAAAGTAAGAATTTTACTGATTAAAAAATGTTGAAGTTCATACCCATTTGAAATTTCATAAAAATAAGGTTACTTACTTACTAAGTTTTATTATCAGCTTTCCCCTGGGTTACCTTTTTACAAGCAGTGTGTTACATACACTGTGATCAGAATAACAGAGTAAAGGCCTGGGAGGAAACCTCACTCAGAAGCACCAGTATTTCCCAGAGTTTGAGAGATTATGTTTTGGGTTAATCGGTGGCCAAGGGTGATTCAAGAAATGAGTAGCATTTATAAAGTGAAATGCGAGAAGGAATGAATTAGAGTTGGGCAAGCTAGCATGCTTGATGATTAGAGAAGTAGAGGAACAGTGGATCAGTAGTTATCAGACCAACCAACTTAGACCAGGAGCATAGAAACTCCAGAGAACAAAGCCAGGTGGGCATTCAAACACCCAGGTATCTGAGAAGCGGGAAAGTCATGGCAACCAAAGAGACAGTTCGTGGTGAACAGGAGAACAAACACATACATGATACCTCGATTCAGAAGCAATCTCCCTCACAACCAGCCAGACATATTTTAAATGCTTCTTCCTGTTAGAGCCAAGGCTAAAAGGAGCTCAGACTTTCTGTGTTCTATACGAGGAAGCAGGGAACTGAATGGAAACATTTTCTAGCTGTACAACAATGGCAAATCCTCAGGAACTCACTGATACAGATGTGAAACAACAGTAAGAGAGGAAACAATAACTACAAAACATATTAGGCTAAGGCCGCATAATTTAGAGAAAAGAAAAAAAATTACCCAACTCATAGAAAGTTTGATAATTAAGTCACTAAATAATTGGCATTCATAATGATTTTTAGTTATCAAGGGTTTCATTGTATTCAGCTTACTCAGTTTTTATAAGCTGATACATTTTTACAAAGTTTATGATGAAAATGGTTAAAGCGAAAATAATTTTGGCAGGTGAAAGAATTGAGACTCTTATTTATAACATATATATTTACAAAGAACACCTCCTTTCATAATAAGGCAGTATAGACACTACTGTAATTTATACACATGGTTTATATTTTTGGATTCACCTAAATGAGTTGGTATTATGCCACTTTCAGAATGTATTTTTTTCATAGTATGTATTTTTCACAATTTATAATGATTTTTAAGTAAGCTTGAATCTGTAAGTTGACCTGTGGTGATTTTTGTACATAATTGGATATATGTCTTAAAATTTAACATTTGTATTTTCTTATATGTAGGAAATATAAATGTAAAATTTATACATGGAAAGAACGCTATACAATTGTTTAGCTATGTAAATTGGAGGAAAGTACAGATAAAATTTTAGCTCTATTTGCTTTCAAGATTTTCTTTATTGTAAATAATTATGTTAGATGTATATATTTTTTAAAAAATCAAAATGTTTATACTAGATTAAGTGTTTAATCTTATTAAATGACACATATTTTGAAATATGACTTATCTCTGTTTATGAATACATGCATATTAGATGGTTGGGAGAGGGAAAATCACTGCACTTTTGAATTTGGAGAATATAAATTAATCCAATGACTTCTGGTATCTCAACAGATGTATTAAATTCCATATAAAGAGCAGTCATTATGAAATGTATACTAAAATTCTTTCACACAACAGTTGTGACAGATGGATATATAGGATTTGTATGAGTAGGATACATGTTTTGCAGATGGTTTGCTGTAAAATATCTGACACTGCAGGAGTAATGTGTTTGGGGAGGTTATACTGGATTCATCTTGGGTTATTAAAATACTCAGTACGATATTTTTAAAGTCAGATTGGACATTAATTTGAGATACGATGTTCTTTGCCCCTCACTGCAGCACAATCAGGTTCCTTCAGCCTTTTTGTACTCAAAACAATAAACATTGACACATGTTACATACAAATGACAATCAAAAATAAATAACCGATCCTTTTTTAAAAACCGAGTCAGTGAATTAGATCAAAACATTTTAGTATTTTAGCTAAAATAAATGTAGCCTCTAAAAATTACCCACAAGAATTGACATTCTAAAATTTTTCTTTATAGATTTAACGTGTCTGAGTTTATTTTTTAAATTTTAATTTTGTAATAATTTTAGGCTTTTAAAAAGTTGTAAAAATAATACATACAATTCCCCATCAGGTTTATTCAGTTTCCCCTAATGTTGACATTTCACGTATCCATAGAACAGTGATCTAAACTGGGAAATTAGCATAGGAAAAATAGTTAATACTACATCTGTAAAATAGCGTGGCAGAACTATTTCCTATGATGGTAGTGCTGGTCCTGTCTTTGAAATGTTGAATTGTACACATTAAAATGGTGCATTTTACTGTACATAAATTATGCCCCAAAAGAGTTCATTTGCAAAGAAGAAATGGTATTAGAAACAATGCTAAAAAACCAACCATTGCTGGGTGTTTCAAAGTCGAATGAGAAGGCCCTAAAAGAATCAGGCTGTTGATGAGGATGTTTGAAGAAAGGAGGCTGGTATCTCCTCCGTAGTTGGATGTTTGCTGAGTTCAGTCCCTCCCATCAGAATGGAGTATGTACCCCAGCATGTTGAGGGAGCGACTGGCACACAAAATTGGGTTCCTGGCTTAAGCTGACGGACCACAATACACAGAGAGGAATAGTTGTACTTGTAACATCAGAAGACGAGGATTTCCCATGCCATGAGATCATGAGATGTCACAAATTGTGACATTCTCATGAGGTCCTCATGGGACTCTGCCCAGAAGAGCTGCCTGCTGTGAGGTCCTACTAGAGGCAGAAACTAAGGTGGGTAGGTCTGTAAGAAATCAGCTCAGGGAGCATCAACCTGTCTGGGAATCTATCAGTTCAAACATCAGTCTGAACCAACAATTGCACCGCATAGTTAAGCCAGGTTTTGGAGACCTTCCATAATGGAGGGCACAGAGGTCAGCCAGCGCTGGTCAAGAGACAGTTATATGTAGGTCCTGACAGTGTAAGATTTTTGCCTCTCTTCCCCTCTTCTTTCTACCCCCCTGCTCCGTTCACAAGAATACAGAAGATGAAAAGGACTACAGATCTTCCCTGACTTACAATGGGTTACATACAGATAAACCCATTTTAAGTTGAAAATATTGTTAGGCAAAAATGCATTTAATGCACCTAACCTACCGAACATCATAGCCTAGCCTAGCCTAGCCTACCTTCAGGGCACTCAGAACACCTACATTAGCCTACAATTGGGCAAAATCATCTACACAAAGCCTATTTTATAATAAAGTGTTAAACATTTCATGTAATTTATTTATTTTAAATTTTTTAATTGAAGTACCCTTCTGAATTATGAATATGTCAAGTGAAAAACAGCATGGCTGTACGAATACAAAACAGCTAGAAGTACCCATTGTTTACGTTGTTTACCTTGGGGTCACGTGGCTAACCCGGGGCTGCCAGCACTGCCAGGCCGCTGCCGCCGCTACCCGCGTAGCGCGGGAGAGTAACCGCAGCGGATCACGGCCCTGGGAAAAGGTCAGAATTCAAGCTTCCGAGTGCAATTTCTACTGAATGGGTATGGCTTTTGCACCGTTCTAAAGTCAGAAAAACGGTAAGGTGAACCGTCCTCACTTAGGGACTGTCTGTAGGGAGGAATTTATCCAGCTCCCCTTTGTAGGATCTTTTCCACAAGTCAGTTCTAATTTGAGGGCTGAGAGAAATGGAACCTTTCTGATACCTAAAAATGGCCACGTAGGAATCTATCCAAAATCTTTTCAAGGGGGTGGAGCTAGCAGTTCCTGCAGAATGAATTTGAAAGTAACAGTAAGATAAAAAATGTTGTTTTTCATGGGTTTCATCTTTTTGAATTAATTTACCATTTTTGAGCCTCCTTTTACTTATTCAGAGGAAATAAACATTATGGTTTTACTGTATTTCTTCCTCTCTAGCCAATGAAAACATCTATTTCTTAACTCTGAAATTCATTAACTAGTGTCTGGGTAGAATTGTTGGCAAAGATGACTAAAATTGAAGTCACCTGTAGAGCGTTAACACTTAACAATGTTCAGGCCCCATCCAGGACCAATTAAATTTGTTAAAAATTTTCCTAGGTGATTGTTAAAGTGAAATCAGGGCTGGAAATTTCTGCATATAAACTACTTAATTTAAAAGGTAGGGGAAGGGCAAGAATTACATTTTGTTGTCAGTGATTTCCTATTTCTAATTTTGATCTCTAAGAGAATAAAATTTGGCTTGAAAGTAAAGGAGAGAGAAGGAATAATGGGATAATGTTGAAGGTAGAGGTACTGCTGGGGCTTCTTTTGAAAATACGGGAAACAGTGCTCTCTGGGATGCAGCAAGGTGAGTTGGGATAAAAAGAGTGCTAAGTTGGAAAGGACTAGAGAGAAATTACCAGTTTTAAATTTTTCCCAAGGCTCTTCCTTTCAGAAGTAAAAAATTAGAGAACAGCAATTGATAAATTTCTTCTTATCTTACATTAGTGAGGTACTTAAGTAATAATGTGGACGTGAAACATACTGCGGGCTATTTCATGGAGAGATCCCAGGGTGGTGGGGTTGAGTGCATGGCATGGTGCAGTGATGTGCATGTGAGAAATTCTAATAAATAAAATGGAGCAGATCTGACATAACTAAGTACAGATTCAAATTCAATGACAGACATAAAACGAAGATATCCAGGCATGTGCTCCTCAACTGTATTTCTGAGATCTTTCAAATAATATGAAAACAACTGTCCCATCTGGCTTCCCAATGATGAGATACTCTGGCTGGTCTCTACTGCTTGTCTGCAAAGCAGAAACTTGCCCAAGGAAAAGAAAAAATAAATCACTGTATCAAATGTATCTGAAAATTTTCCTCCTCCTCTCTCTTTCCCTTGTCTTATATACATCCTGCTTTTGCCCTGGCTAGATTGTCAGTCTATTGTTGGCTTTACTTTTCTGTAAGTAAGTGGTGTAATGATAATCACTGTAGGTCTTTGACAGGGAATTTGAAGGTCTGAAAATTATAAGCAGTAAAACCTGTTAAGTAACAAACACTACTCATGAAAACACTTTTAAAAACATAGCAAAGATGAGGTAATTCTAGTGAAGATGAGGCTGCTATTGCTTATTGAAAATATCAGTTATTGCTTATCTGTTGGGTAAGAGGAATTGTGCTAGCTTACTACTGTATTTCTATACTCACTGCAGCCATGTCAACTGTTGGACATATGAGACAGCGAAAGCCCAGGGAAATTAATCAAGGTCCAAAAGCTAATAAGTGTCAGAGCTAGAACTTGAATTCAGGTGTCTTTGGCTCCAAAGCTCAGGCTTTTTCTTTTTCCTTGGAACATGCTGAGGTTTACTTACACAGGTTTGGAAAAAAACAAACAAACAAACATATATTAGTTACGGGGATTATCCATTGTCTTTCAATACTAAAAATTATATTTTATGAAGTTATAGTCAGTAAGCAAATTTGAGGCAGTTAGACATAAAAATGTGCTGGTCTCAAGAAAAAGTGTTAAATTTAAATCCCTTTATATTCTGTCCAGGTTTGCACTTTATGATTTTACCAGCTGGTGGTGGTGTAGCTTTTGCTACCACAGTAAAGACGCTTTGCTTTTTCAATCTTTTTCTTGATGGAGTATTTCTGATTTTGGTGAAAGTTGCATTTGCATTTTTTTTCACTTCCTGTCCTTTTAATAAATTTGCCAGAACTCTTTTCTCATTGAAGATCATTGGAAAGATTTTCAGTTAGAAGAGAAACTATACAGAAACTAATGAGCATTATTTGGTGACTGCAGCAAAGCAGTTTTCACTATTTTGATTTTTCACTTGTTTAGAAATAGAATGGTACATATGTCTGACTTCATGAGTTTTCTCTCTAGATACTGTCCAGGAGTGAATTTTTCATATTATTCTATATTTTTAAAATACCAAATAGCTATTTAGATTATCTTCCATAAAAAGAATTTGATCCTTAAAAAGCATAGAAAAAAATATTAAAAAATAATAAATTTCAAAATTTTGTTTAGGTTGTCTTTCCATTGGTAAGCATGAATTCTGAACATACTAACATTTATTTTTTACTATAATGCTGGCATTTCATCCCATCAGTTTCTATGAGACCATCTCAGAATCAGATTAAAACGAACTGATCTGAGATGAGAACATAAATAATATGCTCTCATACTTACTTTATACTTGCTATTAAAAGATTTCAATTGTGTTTATAGTTCTCAAATCCTTTTGGCTAGCCAAGAAATGCATTATGTTATATATAGTTTTCTTACAAAACTCCCTCCCTCAAGATTCTTTTTAAGCCAATTGAGGCTTTAATGTGCAATTTGTGCCTCAAGTTACTCTCCTCAAAAACTTGGAATCTAATTGGCAAAATAAATCACAAGTATGTGAAGCATTAACAAGTAAAACAATGAAAGATTTAAACAAAAAGTCAGAACATCCAGCTTCCAGAAACATTTATTGATCCTTTACTTAATACCAGGAACTGTTCTGAGCTCCAAAAATTGGGAAGGGGTGCGGGGTGGGAGGATGGGAAAGAGAGAGAGGCCGAGAGGGAGGGAAGTTCTCTGTCTATATTTATTCCTTAAGGGCTTATGGACTTCTGTACCTGAACTATATTCAATCAATTATATTAAAATACAATTCAATTTTATTACCAGGCATTTTTTGTAAAGGAGTTTGATGTCAAGCACAGCACTGATAACACAGAAATATAGCCCTTCCCCTCTCACCCCCCTCCCAAGCCAGCGCTTACAGTAAATCTATGGAAGAATAATAGTGTTCAAATTGTTACCAGAATACACAGTGGTAGTGATTCAACAGCTTATGCAGGGGAGTGACAGCTGTGTTAGTGATTTAGAAAGTGATGGATTCACGTAATGTTACAAAGCAATGTCTGATCACAAATGATCTGCACAGCTCTATACCCAAACTAGTTTAGTTTAGAGCTATCACCTTAGTGGAGCAGACATTTAGAAACCCTGATTATGCATCCTGATTTCATTTTCCACAAGTGATAGTGCTTTTTAATTTTCAGAGAAGGCAGAGACTATCAAATAGGACTGTTCGCAGCTTTCATTTACATCTCTTTACCCCCGTTTACAAATTAACATTTATCTATCTTTCATTCTGCCTCAGTGGAAAAGAGGTCCTTTTAACTGTAATCCATCAATCTAGTCCTTTCATTTCATTCTGAATCCCCGTGATCTTCTTTCTCAGGACCTTGCTCAATTTCCCTCTGTTCTGTGGAATATATTAATCTCTTTCTGTCCCATCTCTTTCACAGCTAAAGAGTTTAATGTCCTTCTGCTGTAGAAAATTATCTTTCTCCCCTCATGCCTTCCAAATGCCAAAATTCAGCTCTGATCAGCCTTCAAATATTCAGGGTTATAGTGGACACCCCTTGGGCTAAATCGCAGGCATCATAAACTCAATTTGTCAGCTGCTGAGCTCACCATCCACCTTGCCCCTCCAACCTTTCTTAACTATTGTTTTCTCTATTTAATGGTTGGATCCAGCTGACTCCCAGACTCCTGCCTTTGCAGTCTAAACCCATCAGTGGTCCTGTTCTAAACCCGTAAACAATTCCTATCTCAACAATTGATTATAAACTAGCCACAAACATTGCATATAATGACTATATTTTTAAGGAAAGAATAATATATAAATACGGTTTTAAATTTCTTTGGTAAATATGTATTGTGAAAGTAGAATAAACAATATGCCATGTCTACATCTAGACTAAATTTTTATTTCTTCATTATTTATATGCATTGTCAAGAAACAATTGAATTTTAAAAAGTCAAAAATGACAAAACACTAAACTTAATTTCTTGGCTTAATTTCTATTTTCAAGCATTTATTTTGTAAATGTATGATAATTTAATAATCTGACATATGAATTACTTGCTGGTATAAACTGGAAATTGAAATACTTATTCTCTTGAATTCTCATTTTTCGGCTTCACAATACCCAACTGATTGGCTACAGTCAGTCCTGGGGAAAAGTTATGAAACAAAATCTATGGTTTTGAATATTTTAAAAAACAATTTTATCAGACATTAGGGTGTCAAAGCAAAAATTGCGCTAGCAAAATTAAACAGGAAAGGAAGACTATTCAAGGCTGTTGCAATAAAGGAGAGAGACCAAACTCAGTCTGAACTCAGGTCTACAGAAACAGAGGTTATGGGGTCGGTTTTAAGAGGTGGGGGTAGGAGGAGATCTGAGGCCATCGATGTTTGCCCATTGTTTTTAACCAAAGGAAAAGTAAACTTCCTCTTACCTTCCTGACGTCAGGTAGCTTTACAGCTCAGAGCAAGAATTCTACTGAAGTTAGGCTCCTATCCTTCCACAGAAATGGGTGAAGGGGGTGATGAATGGGGATGTTATCTTCCTCAATAATGCGTTTCAAAGAGAAGGCTCCCAAGTCCTTGAGAAAGACATTCCTAGGTTGTAAAATAGGCAAGACATTTTAAAAAAAAAATGTTTACCTCTCAAAAGGGCAGAGAAAGAATTTACAGTGACCAGTTTTCTAAAGATAAATGTTCTAAGAAAAGGGAGATCAAGGCTGGCCTAGAGTCAGGAAGAAACTTTTTTCAGATCAACAAAGCCGAGGGTAATGTTGAAGCTGTTTTGGTTAAAGGGTTGAAAATTCATTCACTTCATTTCAATCTTCCTTAAATCTTCTCTAAGGACATTTTACATAACATTTTTGTAGTTGCTTGTTATTTGACTTTGGATTTAGGGACTCTAAAATAGTAGCCCTTCACAAATTTTGGTCGGACTTAACCTGTTATTTTTGGTTAAATAGTACCGCTGTCAATGGATTTGTGTTTTTACTTGAAGAGTATAACAGAGCAATTGGTTGCTAGAAACTGAAAAAATAAGCTGCAGTGTCCTCAACAGACAGGCATTGATCCTATTTTGAATCTTTGAAATTCTGATGTAAGAAGAATACTTATAAAAGACTGCTGTGAACAGTGTAGGCTGAGATAATACAGGCTCGGACCCACTAAAGCTAACTACCTGCAGTAAATGGTCTGAATATGGGCCAATAAGAGATAGGAGAATAAGCATATTAAAGCCACTATAAATGGAGACATGAAATGAGACAAAAGAAATGAGGGATGGAAATGTAATGCATGGAAGAAAAGTCATACAGAAGATTAAGAAAATTACATTGCTATTGTGTTTCATTCCAGTTAAAGTGAATGATCTTCGCTGGCAACGAAGTCCGTGAATCCAGTATTTATAAGAGAATACAGACACATACAGTGGCACACAGGTTGGCTCCTTTTTGCCTTTGTCTATTTCTTTCCTTATCCTTTTTTCTGTAATGCTTAGAAAATTAAGTACTTTGCAGATATACAGTCTGCACACATGAAACCTTAGAGAACGGGTATGCAATAAGCTATGCTTATCTTGCTGAAGATAGGACTTCCCACGTCATATCCTCTTCATTAGTCACAAAACTGCTGGCTTTATGCATTAATAACTGTTTAATTGATGACAGAAGGAGCACTGTCCCACTTTTCAGTGAATTTCTAGGCCCAGGAAGTCTGGCCCTCTGGATTCTCCCTTTTGGTCAAAAGTAGCTTTTTCATTAATTCATTCTCATGCACATATGAATGTGAATAATATACTTTATTATTATTCCTGTGACAAGATAGCAGTGGATCCTGTGATTAGGGAGGGGAAACAAAACCTAAATTTGGTGCCATTTCTGGTCTGTCCAAGATAAAATGATTGTCTTAGAATGATTTCCATTCTAGTGACTATGCACTTAACTCTCAGAGAGTGGGAGGGCATAGTTACCTTCCTTTCTATCATTTAACTTATGAGGAAAAGAGGCACAGACTGAGGTGACTTTACTGTATTCCTACATTGCAAAGTAGTTTTGCAGAGATTAAGCACTGATCCAGGGGTTCCCAAACTTTCTTAGTTCTTAAAAAACAGAGTCTCAGTCATTTTTTTCATGGCTCATCTAGACCCAAAATGGCTAACAATTGTGTGTCTTAATGACATAGGTCCAAAATTTAATAAATATTTATTTCCTAAAAGTTTAATAGTTATTTGGAAAAAAAACACATGTAAGTTGATGGGAGAGTTATATTTTTATTTCCTTCTTCAAGAACCTGTTGGACACTGTGCAGCTTCTCAAACCTTGGAATTGGATTGGACACTGTCATCCTTGTTTCCTTTCTTACACTGAGTTTCACAGGTACTTGCTTTTATTATCACAATGATTGCTGAAAACCCACCTTTGCAAAGATATGATATCATCTCAAGGAAGATAGTGCAATCAAATATTAAGACTTTGAATTTCTCAAGCTTGCAGTTTGTACAGAGTACGACAGATATTGACTATTGCTGTGTTTCCTTAAAAACTTTAAATATCCTATGGGGCCTGTTGAGTTTGCTATGGCATACTGGGATGTGTAAGAGCAAATATAAATTAAAAATTAGATGTTTAATTCTCCCTGTGGAAAATAAGGAAAGAAACTTCTCCCTCCATTTTCTAAGAGCATTAACTTTAGAAAACTTGTAATTGAGAATCTTTCCGTCTCCTCCTGTAGGGACGAGGTTTTGTTTTCAACTGTATTTATCTAAGCTTTTGGGCTGAGTATCAGAATATGATCCTAGACACAAAGTTTGTAATCTTCCATGTTTTGACCTGACTCAAATATTACAAATGTATTATGATTATCATAGATCTATACCCTATAGACATTTTCACTTTTTTATATGTCAAAGAAATGGTTTGTATCCCATGACATTACCACAGCCTTCTCAAAGTTAGAAGGCAGGCATCACACTCCTTTTTAAAAATTGATTTTGGAGACAAAGAACAATCTAACAAGGATTATTTACATGGGTTGCCAGAAAGATGACACGGTTAGTACCTTGGGTAGGTATGATAACTATATTTTTAACATTATTTTAACAAACTCAGAGTATGAGATTTGCCCAAAGGTCAAATTCAGCACCTAAATTTCAGTACCTTGTCACACTTTCCATAGCTTTATGAAAGAAGGTTTTTTTTTTTTAATGACTAACAAAAAAGAAATATGATTAAATAATGAGAAAAAACTTCCTTTGTGTGAAAATTTGTAAGACATCAGAAATCATGTTTAAGTAAGTTTCTGGAATTTTTGTTTTTATCCTTTTCAGGAGATTATTGGTAATTTAACTTACAGCATTTCTGTATGGCTGTTAAAATACATTGCGTCATCTTCCCATCCCCTCACCATTCTTTTCTCAATCTTTCCACACGTCACAATCTTATTCCCCTAATTAGCTAGTGTTGTAGTGCATAGGCTTTCTAATTTTTTTCCTGCAGGCAGACACACACAGTCACACAGAGAGTTTTCTTATTTATTTGGTTATTCATTTGTTTCTTTAATTTTACAAAACTGGAAAAATCCAATTGTGTTACACAGAATTTTACACGACTTTTTCTGCTCTTCCATTTACTATGTCATGGACATCATCAGTGTCTCTCTAGATAGATCTAATGTAGTTTTTAAACAACCTCATAGGTTTCTAATGTATGACTATCATGATTAATTTAGTCTTTCTTTCTGTAATTTAAAAATATCATGCCAGGCCAGTATCTTTAAATAGGTTTGAATGCATTTCTTGCCAGACACAGGAGATGAAATTGATGACTCTATCAGTTACTAAGAGACCAAACAGGCTTACATGGTAGTATATAATGTGGTCTATCTGGTAGATTTGATACTTTAGGATACAAAGTCATTTTAGAACATAACACTGAAGGAAATTAGATTAAGATTAAAAAGTTCTCTTTGTCAAAATTTTTGAAACCATGTCTTCCAACTTCATAGATCTGAGATTGATTGATATCTCGGAAAAATTTCTAAGAAATAAATTTTGAACAGAGTGTTAAGGATTCAAGATTATACTAGAATAAAGACTAAATAGTGGCATTTAAAATCATTCAGTAGTAATTACAGAAGAACATAATAAATTTTAAAAAGCATGGAAGATGCTCTCTCACAGAAGCATTTACAAACATTGACCACAGAGCATTTTAAAAAAACATACCATAGATGGAACACTAGTAAAGACACATGAGATTAAGGCATTTAGTAAATAAAATTTACTGTCAGTAAATAAAATTTTAAAAGAAATTATATAACTTTGAGTCATATGTCTTTATAAAATTGAAAATAAAATGGTTTGAAATATCGTTATCCCAAAATATGACATACAAAGTGCTAATTTCTTTAAAAAAAAAAAAAAACAAGATTTTCAAGTCTTTTAAAATTATATGAGAGTTTTCTCCAGATACATGCCCAGGAGTGAGATTACTGGCTCATATGATAAACCTTTTCTTAGTTTTTTTGAGGAATCTCCATACTGTTTTCCATAGTGGCTGCACCAATTTACATTCCCACCAACAGTGTCTTATGTTTAAGTGTTTAATCTATTTTGAGTTTATTTTTGTGTGTGGTATGAGGGAGTACTCTAACTTCATTGATTAATGTGCAGCTGTCCAGCTTTCCCAACACCACTTGCTGAAGAGACTGTCTTTTCTCCGTTTATATTCTTGCCTCCTTTGTTGAAGATTAACTGACTGTAGGTTTGTGGGTTTATTTCTGGGCTCTCTATTCTGTTCCAGTGATATCCATATGTCTGTTTTTGTGCCAATACCACACTGTTTTGATTACTGTAACTTTGTAGTATTGTCTGATGTTTAGGAGGTCTATGCCTCCAGCTTTGTTCTTTTTCCTCAGGATTGCTTGGCAATTATGGGTCTTTTATGATGTTATATACATTTTAGGATTATTTGTTCTAGCTTTTTGAAAAATGTCATAGGTAATCTGATAGGGATCATATTAATATGTAGATTTCTTTGAGTAGTATGGCCATCTTAACAATATTCTTCCAATCCAAGATCATGGGCTATCTTTGCATTTCTTTAAATCATTTTCATTTTCCTTTATCAGTATTTTTTAATTCTCAGCATATAAATCTAATTTAAGAAGATACATGTACCCCAAAATTCATAGCAGCACTATTTTGCAATAGCCAAGACATAGAAGTAACCTAAATGTTCATCAACAGATGGATGGGTAAAGAAAATGTGGGTATTATTTATAATGGAATATTATTTGGCCATAAAAAAGAATGAAATAATGCCATTTGCAGCAACATGGATGGACCTAGAGATTTTCATACAAAGTGAATTAAACCAGACAGAGAAAAACAAATATCATATGATTTCACTTATATGTGAAATCAAAAAAAATGATAAAATGAACTTATTTACAAAATAGAGACAGACTTACAGACATAGAAAACAAATTTGTGGTTTGTTACCTCAGGGGGAAGAGGGGAGGAATAAATTAAAAGTTTGAGATTAGCAGATACAAACTACTATATATAAAATAGTTAAAAACAACAAGGTTCTACTGTATAGCACAGGGAACTATATGCAATAGCTTGTAATAACCTATAATAATAGAAAAGAATCTGAAAAAGAAATATATATATATAACTAAATCACTTTGCTATACACCAGAAACTAATACAACATTGTAAATCAACTATACTTCAATAAAAACATTATATCGGAAAAAAAGAAACTCTTTGAGTGTTTAAAGTTTGTAATATATAGGAATTCATTTGCCCGTTAGATTCTGGAATCAGGCAATTTTATTTTATTAAATTTTCTTTACTTAGTAAATATTGTAACAGATCCTTATATCAGAAAGAACAACCAATTCCTTTCTATATTTTGTTTTTATTGAAGTATAATATGAAACTTCAGTTATGAGCAGATATTGTGTAGATTCCAGAAGAACACCGAAGCTAAGTTTTGTATAGAGTCCCTCTTGAATTAGGCTACTCAAAAATAATTTGTTTGTCTCAGGTGTCTTATGTCCCAAATCATAATAATGAATTAATGAAGCTTTCTTACAGGAAAAAAAACACAAAAGAAAAGCAAAACAAAAAGTTTCTGCTAACACTTTCCTCTTCACTCTTACTATTTATATTCAAAAGAAGAATTTCTTCAGTCTAGTTCTTAACTGTGAAACAGTAGAAATTATCAGAATCATTCGTAAGGGATATAAATTCTTTGAGCCTGAAATTATTTGTCAGAAAAAAATGAAGTTTGCCTAAATGATTTCAGTTACTCCAAGATTCCATCTAGCTCCACAATTTTCAGTTATTTTTTATCATATTATCTTTTCATTTCTATTGTACTTTTAAGAAACAGTGTGCTTCACAGAAAGTCTGGAAGTTCTACAGAAATTCCTTGATGACTTAATATTGACATTCAAATGATGCATTTAGGGACAACATTGATTTATTAATCCTCAGGTTGACACATTTCACAAATGTTAGCCACACTCTTGTCATTATTTTGCTATTCTCCAGTGCAATTAAAAAAAAAAGGTTAACTTTCATAGTGCAGAAAATAATTTCCCATGGAAATGTGCTTGAATTACTTATATATATTTATTTCCAGTTTTATTGAGATATAACTGACAGACAACACTGGATAAGTTTAAGGTGTGCAGCAGAATGATTTGACTTCTATAAAATGACAAGTTTCGTGAACATCCATCACCTCATATAAATACAGAATTAAGGACAGAAAAACATTTTTTATGATGAGAACTCAGGTTTACTCTTCTAATAATGTTCAAATATAATACACAGCCATGTTAATCCCATTTATCATGCTGTATGTTACATCCCTAGTACTTATTGCCTTGTAACTGGGAGTTTGTACCTTTTGACCACCTTTCACACTTCTCCCTCTTCCACCCCATGCCTCTGGTAGCCACAAACTGATCTCTTTCTGTGAGTTTGTTTGTTTGTTTGCATCTTTGTTTGTTTGTTTTGGGAGTATAATTGACCTACAACACTGTGTTAGTTCCTGTTACACACACAATGATTTGGTATTTCTGTACATTTCAAAATAACCACCACGATAAGTCTAGTTACCATCTGTCACCATCAAAAGATACTACATTATTATTGACTATATTTCTCACACTGTACATTTCTTACCTGTGACTCATTTATTTTGCAATTAGAAGTTTGCACCTCTTAATATCCCTGACCCATTACTCTCCTCCCACCACCTATCTCTCCTCTGGCCACCACTTGTTTGTTCTCTGTATCTATGACTTTGTTTCTGTTTTGTTGTGTTTGTTCATTTGTTTTGTTTTTTTTTTTTTTAGATTCCACATATAAGTAAAATCATACAGTGTTTGTCTTCCTCTGCCAGACATGTTTCCTAGGAACTCTTGTTTTTCTTAAGCTTTCAGCACTATTTGACATTTCAAACTCTGTGGATATATTACTCATGTAAAAATTAAAGTTAAAAACCCCTTGATTTGTACAGGAAAACTGATTTTTTTAAAAGCATCCACTTACAAAGAGTTTTGTGGGCTTTTCAATGGAACATCTAAAATTTTCCTTCAGTTACACTTTCCTAAACTTTGCTAAAATTTTCATGGCATCTCCTCTTTGCCTCTACTTTTTCCGTGACTTTAGGAAAAGAGGTACGCAGAGATCAATGGATCTCAAGGTGAAACATACAGTTTGAAAATGTTCTGAAATTTGCAATTTGTCTGGAAATTTGGAATAGATACACTGTGTCTGCACGAGATGCCAGATTAATAAACTAAAATGGGAAGAATTTAGTCAGTCAACGGAATGCAAAAAGTCTTTTAACTTACTGCCAGGTTTTCTCCATCTCGTATAGATACAAATTCAGTGCTTGATAGCATTTATATAAAAGTATTTTTAATACATTTGCTATGAAATATTTAAACAGAACTGTAAGCTTTTGCATACACATACACACACACACATATTCTTTTTTTTTCTCATAGAAGTACCCAAATCCTGAATTTTAAAAAAGTTTCTTAACCACATGAGTAGCATGATTGTTAGTTGGACAGAGAGAGTTGAGCTTGGTAAGGGCCTGATCATAGGAGGCTTTCTTTGCCATGCGTAACATGAACGATGTTATCCTGTATACGTCTGGAAGCCACTGAAAAGAGTAAACCTTGGGAGTAAAAATGATCAAATATGTATTTTAGATAGAGTACTTTGAAGGTACTGTAGAAGATGAAGCTGAGGGGGAGAATTTGAGAAAAAAAAGTAAGCACTTAGGAGACCATTTAGAATTTATCTCTGTTTAGAGATAGAATAGAATATATTTGAGAAAAATTTAATTTGGATAAAAGGGAAAGTTTATTAGTTTGATATTGCTGGTACAAAATATGGAAAAATTTAAAATCATGTCTAGCTATCCAGTCTGGGGAACTAAAGACACCCTTTAACCACAGTCCAGCTCAAGAAATGGATAATTATAAATACTCCAAAATACTTTACTCCCTTCAGGTTACCACCCTCCTGACATCTACAATGAGTAGGTTAATTTGTTCTGTATTTAAACTTTATGAGTACCGAGGAAGACACAGCACATAGTCATTTGTATCTGCACTGTGTTACTCAGCAACGTGCTTTTGAGCATCCATATGGTCGCATATAACAGAGATTCATTTTAATTGCTCAGTACAGTGCTATCCAGCCAGATTTTCTAAAATGATGAAAATATTCTATAACTCTGAGTACAGTGTAGCCTCCAGCCACATGTGCATTTTGTGTATTTGAAATTCAGTTAGTGTGAATGAGGCACTGCAGTTTTAATTTTATTTAGTTTTAATGGACTTCAATTTGAGTAGGCGCATATGGATAATAGTTACCATATTATAGAGCATAGTTTTACAGTAGTCCATTGTATGAATACACTAAAATTTGTTCATTTGTTGTACACTTAATGTTTCCAGTTTAGGGCTGTTACGATTACTGTTTCTATGAGCATTCTAGTACTTGTCTTTTGGAGAACATATGAATGCATTTCTACTGAGTACATATATAAACAGCAGAATTTCTGGGTCATAGCGTAAATGTATATTAAGCTTTTCAATATCTTTTAGAAGTATTTGCACAAGTTCATTCTTCTACTAGTCTTATTGTTTTTAAACTCGAACAATTTTAATAGGTGTGTGTTGATGTTTCATTGTAGTTTTAATTTCCTTATTCAGAAGACTAATGGTAATGAACATACTTTCCTTTGTTTGTTAGCCATATGAATGTGCAGTTTTGTCAAATGTCTGCTCAGTTCTCTTGTCTATTTTTACATTAGGTTGCCTGTCTTTTTTATCACTGATTTGCAGGAGTTCTTTATATATTTTTTTCAATGACAAAGATCAGTTATATTTATATTTTCCAGCAATAAAAATTTGACAAGTATGATTTTTAATAGTCTATTTGTTATAGCTTCAAAAAGCATGAAGTATTTCATAATTATTTATTTAATACATATTCTTTATACACTCCAAATGTGGGAGGTCATTTGTCATATATATATTCATGAAAAATATCTTCAACTCTGTGACTTGCCTTTTCACTTTGATAATGGCATCTTTTGAGTGAAATAAAATTTTAATTTTAATGTCCTTTCTGAGAGATTTTTGCCTAATCAAAATTATGAGTACATTTCCTATGTGATTTTAATAAAAGATTATAAGTCAGCAGTTCAGCTGGAAATGATTTTTTTGTATAAAGTAGGGACCCAGATTAATCCTTTTTTTATATGAATACTAATTGACTCACCACCATTTATTTAAAGGCTATCTTTTCCTCACAGTATTGCACCAGCAGACTCTATGTAATGTGGAACAAATTTCACCACAGCAGAGCTGCAAAGAAATAATGGTTTTATTTGGGATCTCAGAATTCCAATTCAGGAGATACTGATTTCAGCAAGCATTTAAAATGTGTTGCAAGGAGAAGAGAAAAGTCAGGGATTTATAAAAGAAACAAAACAAAACAAAACAAAAAACACAAGCTTGCAAAAATTGTTTCAAAAGAATTATGATCATTGCTGGCAAACTGAAGCTGTTTTTATTTTTTACATGATTGGTTGCTAGAGGCTACACTAGAGGGAGGTAAAAGTTCATTACTGTGACAGATTGCAGGTTTCCTTGTAGGGTCCTTGGATTATTTGTGTTTTGGCCCAACTCGAAAGTTCATGGGTCCAGCTAGTGAGGGCATACATAAGCCCTGCTTCCTTAATGGCCTCCAGGCTCCATTTTAAATAGCTCTCTTAGCGATAATGGCTACATTTTGAAGTTCCTCTTTCCACAGTACGTAATTGTTATCTGCAAATAATGATTTTTATTTCTTCTTCACCAACCATTGTATCATTTTCCCCCACTGATTAAACTGTCCTGTACAATGCTAATAGAAGTATTGGGAGTATCCTTGTTTTTTATGCTCATTGGGATGAAGGTTTTTGGTATTTCATCGTTAGATATATTTACTGTAAATTTCACCCTTAAGTGTGGTATTGGTACCATCTATCAGAATAAGCCAGTTTACTTCCATTTCTAGTTCACTAAAACTTTTTTTAATTAGTAAATTTTGAAATTTTTCAAACGCATTTGATACATCTATTGAGATGATCACAGTACGATATTTCTTTATTCTGGGAATAAATTGGATTTGGTCAGTTGGTGGATTTATTTTGCTGATATTTTGTTTAGAATTTTTGCATCTGTGTTAATGAATAAGGTTGCCTTATAATTTTCTCTTCTTAGTAATATGCTTGTTAGGTTTTGGCAACAGTGTTATTCTGGCCTCGTAAAATGAATTAAGAAGTATTTCGTCTTCTCCTAATATCTGGACTATTTTATGATGTATGGTATTTTTTTTTTTAAATTGAATCTTTGGAAGAAATCACTTATGTCCCCTGGGCCTGAAATTTCTTTGTGAGAATGTTTTAAATTCAAAAATTGAATGCCTTTGTGTGTGTGTGTGTGTGAATGTGTGTGTGTGTGTATGACTAATCTTTCTGCCTTTCTCTTTATAATTTCTATCATTTAACTTTTATGTTTATAATATTTTTATTTTATTCACATATATATTCTGCCCATTCGTGTATATGCCATTTCCATCCAGGTATAAATTTAGCTGCATCCTGTAAGTCTTGATATATAATTTTCTCATCCTTTCAATTTAAATATGCCTTTCAATGTATTTTTTAATTTGAACCATGTGTTATTTAGAAGTATATAGTTTAATTTCTAAATATTTGGAAGTGTTCTTGATATATTTTGTTAGTTACCTTTGTATTGAGTCCACTGTGTTCAGAGAATGTATAAGGATTCCTTCCTTGAATATTTCTTTAGACTTAAAAAAGATCTGAAATCTTTGTTATTGTGTTTGCCTATTCTTTTATTTCTATCATTTTTTGCTGTGTGTATTTTGAGGCTATATTAACTGAACACAAATTTAGTTTTATTTATTTATTTTTTAATTGAAGTATAGTTGATTTACAATGTTGTGTTAGTTTCTGGTGTGGAGCATAGTGATTCAGTTATACGTATGTATATTCTTTTTCATATTCATTTTCATTTTAGGCTATTACAAGATATTGAATATAGTTCCCTATGCTATACAGTAGGACTTTGTTGTTTATCTATTTTATATATAGTAGTATGTATCTGATAATCTCAAACTCCTAATTTATCCCTCTCTCCCTTTCCCCTTTGGTAACCGTGAGTTGATTTTCTGTGTCTGTGATTCAGATTCTGTTTTGTAAATGAGTTCATTTGTCTCATTTTTTTTTTTTTAGATTCCACATAAAAGTAGTATCATATGATATTTACCTTTCTCTGTGTGACTTCTCTTGTATGAAAATCTCTAGATCCATCCATCTTGCTGCAAATGGCTTATTTCATTCTTTTTTATGACTAAGTAGTATTCCATTGCATAAATATACCATTTCTTCTTATCCATTCATCTGTCAGTGGAAGCTTGTTTCCATGTCTTGGCTATTGTAAAATAGTATTGCTGTGAACATTCAGGTGCATGTATCTTTTTGGATTAGAGTTTTCTCTGGATATATGCCCAGCATTGGGATTGCTGGATCATATGGTAACTCTATTTTTAGTTTTTAAAGAAATCTTCATATTATTTTCCATAGTGGCTGCACAAAACTACATTTCTACCAACAGTGTAGGAGAGTTCCTTTTTCTCCATACCCTCTCCAGCATTTATCATTTGTAGATTTTTTAATGATGGTCATTCTGACTGGTGTGGGGTGATACCTCATTGTATTTTGATTTGCATTTCTCTGATAATTAGCAATATTGAGCATCTTTTCACGTGCCTATTGGCCATCTCTGTGTCTTCTTTGGAGAAATATATGTTTAGGTCTTCTGCCCATTTTTGATTGGGTTGTTTTTTGTTATTGTTGTTATTGAGTTATATGAGCTACTTGTATGTTGTAGAAATTAAGCACTTGTCAAGTGCATCATTTGCATATATTTTCTTCTATTCAGTAGGTTATCTTTTCATTTTGTTTATAGTTTCGTTCTCTCACTGTGCAAAAACTCATAAGTTTAACTATCTTTTTTTTTTTGGTTTGGTTTTTTGTTTTTTTGTTGGTTTTTTTGTTGTTGTTGTTGTTGTTTTTTGCTTTTATTTCTATTGCTTTGGCAGACTGACCTCGGAGAACATTGCTAAGATTTTTGTCAGAGAATGTTTTGCCTGTATTCTCTTATGAGATTTATGGTGTCTTGTCTTATGTTGAAGTCTTTAAGCCATTTTAAGTTTATTTTTGAATATGGTGTGAGGGAGTGTCATAACTTCATTGATATACATGCAGCTGTCCAGCTTTCCCAACAGCACCGGCAAAGAGACCATCTTCTCTCCACTGTATTTTGCCTCCTTTGTTGAAGATGAATTGATCATAGGAGTGTGGGTTTATTTCTAGGGTCTCTGTTCTGTTCCATTGATCCATATGTCTGTTTTGTGCCAATAACACACTGTTTTGATTACTGTAGCTTTAGTATTGTCTGAAGTCTGGGAGGGTTATGCCTCCAGTTTCATTCTTTTTCTGCAGTACTGCTTTGGCATTTATGGGTCTTTTGTGATTCCATATAAATTTTAGATTATTTGTTCTAGTTCTGTGAAAAATGTTGTAGGTAATTTGATAGAGAGCCCATTAAATGTATAGCTTGCTTTGAGTACTATGGCCATCTTAACAATATTAATTCTTCCAGTCCAAGAGCATGGGCTATCTTTCCATTTCTTTAAATCATCTTTAATTGCCTTTATCGATGTTTTGTAGCTCTCAGCATATAAATCTTTAACCTCCTTGGTAAGGGTTATTCCTAAGTTTTTCAGTTTTTTGGATATCATTTTCAGAGATTTTTTTAACTTCTATTTTCTGATATTTCATTGTTAGTGTAAAGAAATGCAACAGAGTTTTGTATGTTAATCTTGCTACCTAGCTGAATTCTTTTATTAGCTCTAGGAGTTTTTGTGTGAAGTCTTTAGGGTTTTCTATATATAGTATCATGCCATCCTCATATAGTGACAGTTTTACCTCTTCCTTTCCAATTTGGATCCCTTTGATTTCTTTTTCTTGTCTGAATCCCATGGCTAGGACTTCCAATATTATGTTGAATAGAAGTGGTGAGAGTGGGCATCCTTGTTTTGTTCCAGATTTCAGTGGGAAGGCTTTTAGCTTTTCTCCAGTAAGTATGATGTTAGGTGTGGGTTTGTCATAAACAGCTTTTATTATGTTGAGATATGTTCCCTCTATACCTACTTTGATAAGAGTTTTTATCATGAATTGATGTTGAATTTTATCAAATGCTTTTTCTGCATCTGTTGAGATAATTATGTGGGTTTTGTCCTTTCTTTTGTTGGTGTGGTGTATCACATTGATTGATTTACACATGTTGATCCATCCTGCTGACCCTGGGATGAATTCAACTTGATCATAGTGTATGATCTGTTCAAAATGTTGTTGTATTCAATCTGCGAATATTCATTGAGAATTTTTGCATCTATATTCATAAAAGATATGGGGCTATAATTTTCTTTTTTGGTAGTACTTTTCTCTGCTTTTGGTATCAGGGTGATGATGGCTTCATAGAATGACTTTGGGAGTGTTCTCTCCTCTTCAGTCTTTTGGAAGAATTTGAGAAGGATTGGTATAAGTTCTTTGTATGTTTGGTAGAATTCCCCAGTGAATCCATCTGGTCCTGGGCTTTTGTTTGCAGGAAGGTTTTTTGTTTTTGTTTTTGTTTTTGTTTTTGTTTTTGTTTAGATTGTACTTCACTTTTAGTGATCAGTCTGTTCAAATTATCTATTTCTTCTTGATTCAGTTTTGGTGGACTGTATGTTTCTAGAAACTTGTCCATTTTTTTCTAGGTTGTCCAATTTGTTAGCATATAATTATTTATAGTATTCATATAAAAACAAATTTAGAATTGCCTTAACTTCCTGCTTTATTGACCCCTTTATCCTTGTGAAATACTCTTCTTTATCTCTAATGACTTTTTTGTCTTAGAGGTACTTTTATTCTGATTTAACAGTTCTTCATCAGCTGTATTTTATTAGCATTTGCATAAAGTATAGTTTTCTTTCCTTTTACTTTCAATCCTTCTCTGACTATACATATTTAAGGTATACCTAGTAAGACATAAATAGTTGAATTAAGAAAAAAAGCCAGTCTGACAACTTAGTTTTTAAGTTGGAGTATATAGACTATTAAATTAAAAATAATTGCTAATATGTTTGGGTTTTCAACTATCACTTTATTATTTTTTTACTTATTCCTTTTGTTCCTTTCTTTACTTCTTTTGAATTGATTGAGTTATTTCTAATTTTTAATAATTTCTCTCTATTATTATGCTAGTATGTATTTTTTTCTTCTTATAGTAGTCACCTTAGAAAGGAAGGTATTTGTAACTATGACTCAAAATCTACAAGTCATGATGGAAAGACTGATACATTTTACTCCATAAAATTAAAAATAATAAAGTCAAATTCAAGCAATGATGAATATATACAACTCATATCCTATACAAAGATTTACTCCTCTACTAAGTAAATCTCTTCTAAGATTAATAACCCAATAGAAAAGTGTGAAAGCATCAAAGAAAACAAAAAACAAATACAAATATGAAAGAATGTTCAGCCACATCTATAGTAAGGGTCATAGAAATTAAAATTTTAGTGTGATAATATTTATGTACCTAGTTGACAGGAATAAAATCTTGATAACAAAATTGCTTATGTGGCTGTGTAGAAACAGAATACTTTCATATATTGCTTGTAAGATGACAAAATGGTGCAACTCTGATGAAAAGGGTATCTTTAATATCTAAAAAATTGCAGGTATGTTTGCCTTTTATGCCAGCACTTCTACTTCTTGCAGACCTTATTGCAGATATCCTGCCTACTGATATATTTACATTCGTAAGGCTATCTATATATACAACCACATATCGTATAGGTAACATATGTAATATATATATTGTATATATTACACGTATGAAACAAAAAACACTGGGAAAAGACTAAGTATGAAGGAGCAACAGACAGGTTAGATAGATGATTGCATTTCTGCACACTGTAATATAATTCAAGTGAGAAAAATGAATAGAGTGTAGCTCTGTGTTCACATAGGAGGCGATCTTAAAAAAAATCAGGTAGAGAACAGTGAATGTAGTTTGCTACTTCCTTTGAAGGAAGAAGAGAATATAGAAGTATGCATTCATAGTCATTTGTATTTGCCTAAAGAAACACTGGAGGTATAAACAAGAAAGTAATTAAAATGATAACCTAAAGGGTAGGGTAGAATGGGGGTAGATGAGATCACGGGTATAAGCAAGCAAGTCTCTCCAGCATGTGGTCTTTGTATATCTTTCCAAAGCATATGATTATATTACATATTCAAAAAATAAAGCTTAATTTTTAAAAACCATAATGAAAGTCAAAGCCAAAGACATAAATTGTGAAATCATTATCAAGTGATAATTAATGTCATGGAAGTGGGGTAGGGTGGAGTAGTCTGCAGTAGGCCAATACTCCTACAGAGGATAATTAGAAAAGCTGGGTTAAATGATAAAAATCATGTATTTAAAGTCACAAAGTGGCAGAGGACTAAAGGGATTAAAATTCAAAACAGAGCAGAAGCTTTTAAAGATGAATTGGGGATCTAAAGCTGACCCTAACATCCCTGCCAATCCTTGGTGAGGGGCAGATGCTGACAACATGGACTATGTCTACATGGAGGGTCACTACTAGGGGGCAAGCAAACTGGCAGAATTTCTGGTGATCACATGGGGCTAAGAGTGACAACATTCTTTATCCTCTGGAGAAATTTGATGAGTTCTGAAGCTGTGTGAGGCTTAAGTCTAAGAAGGAAGGTATTATGATTTGTCTGTATCTCTCCATCAAGATGCTCGTTAAGAAAAGCTAGTTCTTAAATTCTTTCCCTTCCGTCCTTCATTATTTTAACGTGTTTATGTATTCTCTCCTGTGATAGTTACCATGGATTTAAACAAGAAGGTGGGTGAGCACTTTAAGGAGAAAAAGGTGAAATAAAAAAGGAACAGAAGTTACCAGGTCCCTGCTGCCCTGATGGACCTTGGAGGGTGCCAAGATAGAGAGCAAATAAAAAAGTAGTTTCACTAATAAGTATACAATTATAATATTAAAACATACTATAAGGAAATTGTAGAAAAATGCAATGAGAAAGTTATGGGTCAATCTAAATTAGTCTGGGGATTCAGAGAGGGTAACCGTGAAGAAATCGTATTTAAGCTGAGCTGTAAAGGTTGGGGGATGAGAATTTCACACAGCGAGAACAACATATGCAGACACTCTGAGCTGAAGAAACAGCTTTATAAGAGCTGTGCTAAACAGTGTCATAGGCAAAAGTTGTGAGATGGCATGTGATGAAGCTGATGAGATCAGGTTGATCTTGTAATTTTTTGTCTTTTTTTTTTGCAGTTCTAGATTTTATCCTAAGAACAGTGGGAAGCCATTGAAGGATCCAATGGGGCAGTGAAATAATCAGAATTTGACCTTAAAAAAAATCACTTTGGCTCTAGTTGGAAAGTGGACTGAAGGGATAAGAATGTTTTTTGGGAGACAAGTTAGGAAATTGTTACATTTTCTTCAGGCAAAACACACAAGCTTAGAATAGGCCAGTAGCATTAGGGATGAAGAAAACCAGAGAAAAGGATGTGAAAAAAAATTTTTTAAGTCACAACATTTTATGATTGAATGTGGTGAATGAGGAAAATGATACTCTTTCAAGGATGACTCTTCCCAGGTTTTAGGCTTGAAAACTGCATGGATGATGATTCTGTTTACTGTGACTGGGAGCACTAGGGGAAGAGCGACTTTTATGCAGGATAGAAACTTAAGTCTAGAACTTAAGAAAGATATGCACTGAAAACATAAATTTAGAAGTCATAAGAGATATTAGAAGCTGCCTTTTACATTTTGGAAGAGCAGTAACAAATTTTTTGTTTATTCTATGAAATTCTTAAACCATCAAATCATAACCTTACTCCTTACACAAAACACAAAAAAAAATTCACTTCATTGTTAAAAAGTAGTAATATTTTTCTTTAAAATTTTGTTTTTTATACCTATTATTTATTGTTTTGCTGTTCATTTAACTGATTTTGGAAAATCAATTAATCTTTTCATTTGTATATCAGCTAGAAAGAAGGTTATAATCAAACTGATGATATATAAATATGTCTTAATGATTATACTTACGAATTATTGTTAGCTCTTTGTTATGCTTCAGAGAGCACTGACATCATATTACATGTAAGAAAATTGCTTATGCTCAATGAAACAGAACATTCAATTACAGTTAAGCATATGACCCGCATTTCCACTTTATACCAAAAACTTTATACTGAAGTGTGGTTCTAAAATGTGATACTTTCCTGCTTTTATGTGTCTTTAGTGAATCTGCTTATAATAAAAGTTAAATTATTTTTTATTTAAGAACATTATCAGCTAAGAATTAGTAAATTTGTTTTCACTTTCCTAGTAGTAAACATTTGAGGAAAGAATATATATTTTTAGCAGGTTGATAGAGATGGAATTATCTCACTTTTCACAAAATAGTCATAAAATACTGTACATATGCTACATTTTAATAAATTGAGTCATTTTTGATGAAAATATTGGTCATATTTGTTTATTATTCAAGTTCCAGAGAAAGAAAGCAAAGGCTAAGCATAGAGTTTATTTAAAATATCCATTTAAAATGTAGCTTTTTTTTTACTTTCTAAAATGTTCAAAGATTATTTTTTATAGTATTTTAGTTTATTTTCCAAACCATTAATATGTGATGTTATTCATTATTTTTCCTTTTAAAACAAATATTTGGTTTGACTAATATGAAATACAGAGATCTTCATTCTTTATATTTGAGGAAGTTATTTTTTATTTATTTTAGCTCTTGAATACTGAAGGTAAGAGTCAGAGGTCCAACAGGAAAGAAATGGTACCCTCAAATTAGGACAGTTCAAGTAAGGTTGAAAAAAGTGGCTATTTAACTTGTGGGCAGGGTGTAAGGAATCTCAAGGCATACTGCAATACTTCGGGTCTGTTACTATCCCACACCCAAAGGGAAATGGGGATAGGAAGGAGAGAGACGTGCAGAGGGGTCTACTTTGCCTAGGGACCCAGTTAGCCTGACGTAACTCTGCAGGAAGGGAGCCTGAGAATGAAGACATTGACTTGACTTTCTTTCCTCACTCCGAAGCACCCCGTTGGCAGAACTCAATCAGAAGCCAGAGACAAGAGCTATTGCTATAGTCCATTTAGGTCAGCCTCCCAGAGCAGAGAACCAGGTAGAAAAGGTGTAGAGAGTTAATCTCAAGAGGCAAAAGGAAGAAATCTGAAACAATAGATGTGCACCACAGAATGAAGAATGACAAGTGTGAAACGTAGTGCTAAGTTGTTTTTTTTTTTTTTCAGCAAAGGCTGGGGGAGAGGGTTGAGGCCAATAAATGACTACTCCCTGTGAACAGCAAGAAACTGGATTTGGTTGGCAAGGGGCAGGATATAGAGAAATGGGAAAAGTTGTAGTTCTTTCATTCAACCAGATTGAACTCTGTCAACTAGCTAAAGATTCTTAGTCTAATTGATGCACAAGAAAAAAAGTTAACCCTGAAACTAACAAACATTCTCTATAGCTAATAATAATGTTTTGATGATATCATTGCTATTTGCTTGCAGGACTGTACCTGACAAACAACGTTCTCTAGCCTTGGATGTGACCTGTGTGATTCTGAGACTATTTGGTATGGACTTTTTACAATCTTTTATTCCATTGAATTGTTCCTTTTTTGATTTATGTATGTGTCAACATGTATATTCAGAATTTCAAATGAATAATAATGGTTAACTGACAAAAACAATCGAATGAAGGAGCTGCTTTAAAGAATTTAGGAGACATTACTTAATGCAAAAAGACAATACTTAATGTAAAGCCCATTCTGTCATATAAAATATGCATTAATATTATATTCAGTTAGGAGAGACAGTCTTTTTATCTTCAAGCTCATACAAGTGGTTTGATAAGCGGAAACAAAATGCATATGAGCACAGGAACTATATTTTACATTGCTTGCATGTTTGAGAAGTCACTAACTTAGACTAGTACTTCTAAACATTTTCATTGCCAGGGACACTGAATCTGATGTTTTAAAGTATTTATATCCAAAGAACAGATTGATTTTGCTGAGGGTAATGTACTCTGTACTTCAGGCTTTCTTAAAATAGCAGAAACCTGCTTTCAAGTCTGCATCATGACTCTATTAGGATCCCTGATTCAAGAAGTTGATTAAAAATATTGCTGGGGTAAGGAAACAAGATTAGACTGACTTGAAGACTGAAAGACATATGATAAATGGAGTCAAGAATGTAGAAAATTCTATGTGCAGCTCTAATCATTCTCTAGCTAGCTCAGTGTGCAGGGTTTAAGTTAGCTTTTTTAACTGAGAAAAATTAGAGCATAATTTTTTATGGTGGATCCTGACCCAATAGATAAGGACAGATTCTTAATGGAGGAGGGAGCATAAGAAACAGCAAATGCTCGGTTTCCTACCTCAGAAAGGATGCCAGTGAGGCCAATGCGTTCTTGAATGGGAGAGAGTAGAATAAGGTGATGATACTTTAGATATGACTGTCTTTAGATCTTGCAGAGTTTTGCCATCAGAGAATTTTAAGCAGAGGGTAGATATTTTCTGATTTACATTTAAAAGATAACTCTGCTGCTGGAGGGAGAAATATTTATAGAAGATAAATGTGGAGGAAAAGAAAAAGGAGGCTTTTGCTGAAGTCTAAGTTAGGCTTACATTAAGTTGGATTCTGGGAATTGTAATGAAGAAAGAAAGAAATCAACTTATCCAAGATATATTTGGAGTTAGTGTTACAAAAAATTTATCATGGATTGGAAAAATATGGTGGGAAATAGAAAGAAAAATGAGTAGTATGTCTAGGTTTTTCACCTTGAGCAATTATAAACAGAGTGCCCGCACTCACTGAGATTAGAAATCTGGTGATGGGTAGTGTTTGACTGGAATCAGAAAGTCATGAGCATGATGGCTCTGATAATTTCATTAAATCTGTTAGTTCTGAGAACCCAGGTCTAATGTCTTTAGAGTGGCTTTTTATTTTTTATTTATTTATTTTTAATTTTAAGACTATTCACTCACTTTTAGCTGAAAGCAACCATGTTGCTAAGGAGATGCCATCTCTGTGAGTAAATGACTTTTCCCTCACGCAGCACACAACTGTTCCCCTGGATTTGAGGTCTTCTGAAGCTAAGGCTGCTACCAAAACAATTATATTTTCAGTTACTTCTCTCAATATCTTGATCAATAATATATATATTACATTTTGAAACTATTTTTTCAGTCACTGAAAATTTCACAATTTGAAATCTTTGGAGATACACTGAGTTCACAAAATCAGTATTTAGTATCTCTGTTTTAAATACTTTCTCTTACATTTTTCATTCGGAAATTAACAAATACTTTGATGTGTGTCAGCTGAATAACAACATGCATACCATTCTAAAAGGATGAAATCTACTAGTGTTCTTTTAATACCTACAGGGATAAGGATTTTTCAAAAACACAGTTATGTTTCCAGTTATTAACAATCCTATCGATAAGTAAACTCTTAGATAATTTTAAATGATATGTTTATGGTGATGATGACTAAATATATAAGTTTAATTTTAGGATAAAAATTATTCTGACCCCAACCTATAGTGTTTTCATGGACAATTTACAATCACTGCATTTTTCATAGGGAGTATACCTGGACCAGTAGTTTTTAAAATATTAAGAAACAATTCTTGTATCTTTGGGGACGCTGAGCACCATGGAGGCAGTAGAAATTGTTGGATCTATAACAAGACAAAAATGATGTACTTATTGGTAGGAGCATGTAAGTGATAACTGTTAAGGAATGTAGAGAAATAAAATTGTTTTTAAAAGCTTCTGGTTGTTTATACTAAGGTATAGATATAATAAACTAAGAACAAATGGATACATTTATGACTAAAGAAGACTTATTATACAGAAAATATTTTAGAAACTAAATTACTATAGAATGTATGTAAATATTTGAGACACGGTTGTTTTATGTTATTCCTGAATAAAGGGTGATAACTAGCAGAATTTCAGTTTGGGAAGCAATTTTGCCTATATCCATAAACAACCAAGTTGCTGGACCTTGTGCCCTTTCCATTTCTGAAGTAAGATTGGATAGTTAAAAAAAAAATTTTACACCACTAAAAAGTATCAAAATACTGCTATCCCACTTAAATGTAAATTTCACATTACTTTTATGCTCAATGATTTAACAGTGCTGGGCACATTGCAAACATTCAGTATGTGTTAAATAATTAAGAGACACGGAAATGGGACGCTATGGTGATAAGGTGAAAGTACTGGGAAAGTCTAGGTATGCTTGTATTACTTTGGAGAGTTCACTAGATCTTGGATCTTAGTTTATTCACCTGTGAAATGAAGATGTTGGACTACATAATTTCTGAAGTGTTAATCAGCATTAACATTCAGTGGTTTTATCATACAGATACTATTGGTGGGTTAAATATTTTTAAATGTTTACATGTTTTGTGATTTTACTGAGTTCAGTAATTCAAAGAGTCACATAATGATAGACTCCAATATTAAACAGTAACAAATATCTGTTTGATAAACAGTATACAGAAATGCCTTTTAATCCAGAAGTCAGTTGTCCAACGAGCTTGGTCTACACTGAACACTGAGTAAAGTAAAATTTTTAAAAAAATTAGAAAGTCAAAAATGGCAGTTAAGAAGTCAAAATTAATTTCTCAGAGATAATTCAACAAAACTAGACAATATTCTTAAAGAAGTCCTCTTAAACACTGTTGAGCCTTTAAATTTTTGTTTTAGATATAACTAATATGCTTAACTATTTTCAAACACAGCGTATAATTGAGAAAATTAATGAATTGCTAGATAGAAGATCCTAGGATGCTAGGGAGCTACTAAAAGGAGATAATGATAATAAAGAACATCAGGAATTACAGTCAGACAGGGCAAATGCAGGAAACTGCAATAGGATATGCATTTGGGGCAATTTAGTGTAAACCAGTATATTTTAAATTTTATCCCATGAGTCATTTGAATCAGAATCATTTGAAGTGCTTCATAAAGTATAAGTTCTAAGGTCCTGGTTTAGAACACTGAGAATTAGTGGTAGGATCTCTTCAGCAAATGGTGTTGGGAAAACTAGACAGCAGCATGTAAATCAGTGAAGCTAGAACACTCCCTCACGCCATACACAAAAATAAACTCAAAATGGATCAAAGACTTAAACATAAGACAAGATACAATAAACCTCCTAGAAGAAAATATAGGCAAAACATTATCTCACATACATCTCAAAAATGTTCTCCTCGGGCACTCTACCCACACAATAGAAATAAAAGCAAGAATAAACAAATGGAACCTAGTTAAACTTACAAGCTTCTGCACAGCAAAGGAAACCACAAGTAAAACAAAATGACAAACCTACAGAATGGGAGAACATTTTTACAAATGATGAAACTGACAAAAGCTTGATCTCCAGAATATATAAGCAGCTCATATGATTTAATAAGAAAAAAACAAACAACCCAATCCAAAAATGGGCAGAAGACCTAAACAAGCAGTTCTCCAAGGAAGAAATACAAATGATCAATAGGCACATGAAAAAATGCTCAATATCACTAATTATCAGAGAAATGCAGATCAAAACTACAATGAGGTATCACCTCACACCAGTCAGAATGGCGATCATTCAAAAGTCCACAAATGACAAATGCTGGAGAGGCTGTGGAGAATAGGGGACCCTCCTACACTGCTGGTGGGAATGCAGGTTGGTGCAGCCACTGTGGAAAACAGTATGGAGATTCCTCAAAAGACTAGGAATAGACTTACCATATGACCCAGGAATCCTGCTTTGGGCATATATCCAGAAGGAACCCTACTTCAAAAAGACACCTGCACCCCAATGTTCATAGCAGTACTATTTACAATAGCCAAGACATGGAAACAGCCTAAATGTCCATCAACAGATGACTGGATAAGGAAGATGTAGTATATTTATACATTGGAATACTATTCAGCCATAAAAATGACAACATAACGCCATTAGCAGCAACATAGATGTCCCTGGAGAATGTCATTCTAAGTGAAGTAAGCCAGAAAGAGAAAGAAAAATACCATATGAGATTGCTCATATGTGGAATCTAAAAAAAAAAAAAAAAATATATATATATATATATATATATATATATGAAACAGAAACAGACTCACAGACATAGAATACAAACTTGTGGTTGCCAAGGGTGCAGGGGGTGGGAAGGGACAGATGGGATTTCAAAATTTGTACATACTGACAGGCATATGCAGAATAGAGAAACAAGATTATACTGTATTGCACAGGGAAATATATACAAGATCTTGTGATAGCTCACAGCAAAAAAAAAAAATGTGACAAGGAATATATGTATGTTCATGTAAAACTGAAAAATTGTGCTCTACACTGGAATTTGACACAACATTGTAAAATGACTATAATTCAATAAAAAATGTAAATAAATAAATAAATAAATAAAATGGGAAAAGACTAAAAAAAAAAAAAGAATTAGTGGTAGGAATGCATTGTTTTAATGAAGCACCTTGAGTTGTGTTTATCACAGTGAACTTTGAAGACAGCTATGTGGGAGATCCGACAGCTGTACCTTTCTACATTGTAGACAATAACCACATAGAGCTATTTAAATTTCATTAAATTAAATGCAATTAAAAATTCAGTTCCTCAGTAACCAATAACCTAATTTCACTTGCTTAATGGTTACATTTGACTGTTCTAATGGACGGGCAGTGTAGCTGTAGAACACTGCCTTTGTCACAGGAAATCCTGTGCCCGCTGCTCCTCCAGAGCGAAGCATAGTCAACAGGGATCTATGAGCTGTAGGAGCCCACACTGAACTTCAGTATGTTTTTGAAATCCTAAAATTCTGTCTATAACAGTAGTTTGTCCTTTTAAAAAATTTCTGAGTATTATTTCATTTTGTGAATATTCTATAGTTGACTCATGTTCTTATTAATGGACATTTGAGTTGTCTGCAGTGTTTGGCTGTTATAAATAAATATTTGAAATACTATTGTGTTGTTACAAATGGCATAGACTCATTAATGTTTCCTGTTTTAACCTTTGAAATCACTACAAATGATAATGTCAGATAATTGACATATTGTTGCAGTAAAATATTTTTACTTTAATTAACAGGGTCGTTTGCATCCAAAGTTCGAGTACTTTTATGTATTGCCCGTAATAAATTAAGTTTATGAAACTTGAAAAATGAAAATGAATCCAAAAAGTAACACAATCGATTAATTTTCAAAAATAGTTCTGTTGGTATGTGGAAAATGATGAATATTTCAGAAAAGGTAATGCTGCTTGAGTAACTTAAAAAGCTTCCAGTTCCCACTGATTATTAAGTTTTGAAAGTAGAAACGTATTTTTATGTTTTAGAATTAATACATCCTGTGAAGTGATAACACACTTTGCATTTTTCTTGGGCTATATGTTTAAGAAATCTAAAAGGTTTTGTAAATATTTTTTTAAATTTCCTTTAACTTGATAAAAGTTCATGACATTAATTACATTCTACAGCTGGAAAATTGATATCTTTAGAGATGATATATATTTACCTTTTCTTTGATAAATGACTTTCCACAAACATTTTTACTGTAAATAAATGGATACATCTGAGGGTTGTATTTTCTTCTAATCCAGGGTTTACTTGCAAAGCAATTACTATCTTCTTCACAGCCATTGCACTTCGCCTATATAAATACTTACAAAAGAAAAATCGTGACGTCCTGCGTTCAGTTGTGAAGAATCGAAAAGTAAAAAATAAGGAAAGAACTGATTTATAACTGGATCATCACTGGGTAAGAATTACACATTGTCAATCTATCAATGGGATATTATTAAATAATAAACATTAATAAAATCTAAAATAATTATAACCACATGTTTAGTAATTAAATATAATTCATATGATCCTATAAACTTTATTATATTTTGAGTACAAATATAATAATATCGTCTCTATTTTGTATTTTTAAAAGATATTATAAAGATACACATTTAATACTTTGAAGGAAAAAGATGAAGTGGAATTGGGAAAATGCACATAGGTTAACTCTGATTGCAATGATATATATTAGTTATTGGTCTTGGTTATGTAGTATTACTTAGGTTTCCCATAGTTTATTCTTGTGTCTTTTCATTTGGTCTGTGGAGGTTTATTTCTCAATATATTTTCAAAATAAAATTAGGTGTGCCAATCCAGTTCATGTAATAAAAATTTGTATTTAAGGCCATATTTATTCTCCAAAAGAAGACTATTTTAAAACCATTTAAAATTAACATTTATCTTTTATTTGATGATGGAGAGGTTTCCTCAGAAAATTTCTTTGGTCAGTTGGCCAGTTTGCAATACATATTTTCATGCTCCTTTAATTTTAGTGAACAGAAATTCTATATGATCATATACATCTCTTGTTACCTTGACTCGAATTTTATTGAAGAGACTAACTACCTGGTACCTAAATTGATATCCATTTTGTGCTTTATGTTTAATTTTATGATTAATCATAATTTTTCACTTGAAGAAATATTCAAATTTGAATGCAGAAAGTGTGAACCATTTGTGGAATTTTTCTTAAGTTGAAATGTATGTCTATAGAAAATGGTTGATATAATTGTTTCATACATGATTGTATATCTATCCAAATCATATACCAATTTTCCAAACATCGAGATAAAAATCAGATTCTTATGAAGCAAAAACTTCTCTACAATGTTTCTTTTGTTCTCTTGGGAGAAGGAACAATTGACGAAATTTCCCCTTTGTTAACTCACATTAGTCAATGGCCCTGTGTGTAAGGGCAGGCATTGCCCTGTTCATGGTCTTGGCTGGCAGAAGGAATTGTGAAGCAAGGAGTTTTCATGTCTTACTATATGTTTTTAGTCCTTAACTTCAACATATATTTATGAAAATTTATAAACTTGTCTGTATGTGAAACTCTACTTGACTGCTTGATTTTTCTCCATTTGAACCAGCAGGATGGCGGAATATCTGAGGATCAGAGTGTAAAACCAAGAGTTTTTCCTTTAAAGATTCACAAGATCTGTTGGTGTGCCCTACATTCAGAAAAGGAAAACCACACATGATATTTACCGAAGTAGCCAAGTGTATCTGTGGTGATCTGTATTTTCAAAATAAAGTGCATTCTTGTAAAGAATTTCTCATATGTTTTTAATGTTCATAGGACTTTAAACATCAATGTACAATATAGGTTTTTTTGAATTGAAGATTAATAATTTTAGGTTATTTATATTTTATTAATATTCCACTGTCTAAAATTATTATTTGAAAATTTATACAACTGGAAAGTAAGGTAAGAAAAAACATTTAAATCCAGTTTGAAGGTGCTTATAATATGTGTCTGTGTATATGCATCAATATCTAAGTATTTTTCAGAAAACAAACCAGCAAAGGTATAATAAAATTTATAATAATTTGGAGAGTAGTCTTAAGACTTAAATTTGAATATAACGTTCTGCTATGACAGAGCATGTGTTTCTGTGTCACTAACTAGTTCATAGAAGGTTAATAGAGAAACAATACAATTATAACCCAGAAGTCACATTGCTTAACACCAAGTTAGTAGCTTTTAAAACAGTCAGTGGAAGCTTTCTCACTATTAAAGAGAAGAACTTAGCAATAAATGAAATCTGAAGGAAAAAACAGCTAAAACTCCTGTCAAAGTACCTTCCTTTGGAGTTAGCTTTGAGTGATTTAACACTATCTAGAATCTTTATACTTTCTACTGGGTTAATGTATCCAGTAAGCTGCAAGTACAGATGGAGGAGCTGCAAAAACATTGTTAAATATTAGATTTTAAATTTTTGATGGAAATGTTCTTTTGAGAATTCATGCTCTCAAGGAGCTACATCTCGAAGGAGAGAGGTGAGTCCCAGCATTTAAACCTGCAGAAGATTGGCTGAATGTGATGCTAGGTAAAAATGCTGTGGAGATTTAGCTGTGCTAGGATTTATTAAGATTGTGATTGTTTTTGTTAGGACAATGGTTACAAAGTTGCATAGGTTTTTGAATGGTTTACTTCTACAATATTTTTTCCATAAGCCTAGTTATTTCTGGTGCTTGACTTTGCCTAAAGGGACATTTTAAAAGAAAGCATACTTAGTATTACAAGCAGAAATGCTTATGCTATAGAATTGGTGAGAGTTTATTTGTGCTCTTCAAATTGCGTCTTCTCCAAAGACTTAAAATAATAACTACAAATATCCTAGTTCCTCAATCTTTTTCTTTTCTGGAGTCTCACTTATATTGGATTGAAGTTTTCCTGCTTTAACATTGAGCATTTAATCTTACATATATAACCTAGAAAAGTATCATTTTGATTTATTAATAGCATATTTCCCTTTTCAGCACTAAGAGGTTACTGTCCTTTTCCTTTTTAAGATATAATTGGCATGCAGCACTGTATAAGGTTTGTAGCATAATGCCTTGACTTACGTATATTGTGAAGTGATTACCACAAAGTTTAGTTGATACTTGTCATCTAATATAGATGAGAAAGGAGGAAAGAGAAATAAAGAAAGAGAACAAAAAAAGGAAGGTAGGAAGAAAGAAAAGAAAGAAAATCAGTGTTTTTTCCTTGTGACGAGAACCCTTAGGATCTTCTCTCTTAACTTTCAAATATACCCTACAGCAGTGTTAACTGTAGTCGTCATACTGTACATCTCATCCCCAGTACTTACTTATCTTATAACTGGAAGTTTGTATATTTGACCACCTTCATTGAATTCCCCCACCCTCAACCCCTGCCCCTGATCAACACGAATCTGATCTTTTTTCTATGAGTTCCTTTTGTTTCATTTGTTTTAAATCCCACATATAAGTGATAACATTCAGTGTTTGTCTTTCCGTGTCTGACTTATTTCACTAAGCATAATACCCTCTAGGTCTTTTCATGTTGTTGCAAATGGCAGAATTTCATTCTTTTTTAGGACTGAGTAATATTTCATGGTGTGTGTGTGTGTGTGTGTGTGTGTGTGTGTGTGTGTGTGTGTACACATACATCTTCTTTACTCATTTATGGTTGCAAACCTAGGTTGCTTCCATACCTTGGCTATTGTAAATAATACTTCTGTGAGCATGGGGGTGCAGTTATCTTTTCAAAGTAGTATTTTTGTTTTCTTTGGATATATACCAAAAAGTGGATTTACTGGATTATGTGTAAGTTCTATTTTTAGTTTTTTAGTTTTTTAGTTTTTTTTTTTTTTTTAGAAATCTCCATACTGTTTTTGGTATTGGCTACACCAAAATACATTCCTACCAATAGTGTGGGAAGGTTCCCTTTTCTCCACACCTTCCCCAGCATTTATCGTTTGTGGACTTTTGAATGATAGCCATTTTGATTGGTGTGAGGTGATACCTCATTGTGGTTTTGATTTGCATTTCTCTGATAATTAATGATATTGAGCATTTTTTCATGTGCTGGCTTATATATTTTGATACAGAGTGTTACCATTTATTAATATGTGGAACATAGGTGGAGTAGAGGATTTAGAAGAAAAGATGAGTTCGGTTTTAGATATATTAAGCTCAAAGTACTAACGAGGCAGCTAACTGCCTTTGGCAGTTGAAAACACAGATCCAAAGCTGAAGAGAGAGATCTCAGCTAAAGCCATAATTGGGGATCATCAATGTAAAAACGATTATTAGGTCTATGGAAAAAAGATAAATTTGTCCAAGAAAAAAAAAAGCCTACTACAAACAGAAATTTTGAAGACTGTGATGTGTAAGAAATGGCTAGAGCAAGACACTGAGAAGAAGAAAGAAGAAAACCAGGGAAGAGCGGTGGAGAAGCTAAGGTGAAGGGGTTTAAACATCGTCTTCATGTTCCTCTGGCATCCTGGCCTCAAGCAATTTCTCTGCCCATCTATCCTCAGATGTCAGCTTGCTGCCCTGCTTCCCACGACCTTGACCCCCTTCACCTCCCCTCTTTTCTGCTTTCCCAAGACTCCCGCCTCCCCATGTCTGAGAACGGAGCAACTGAGCACTATTTCATATTCCCCTCACCTTTAGGTCACACCCATGTGACCTGGGGGTGGGTGTGTGTGTGCACATTTGTACATTATATGGGGATGGGGACTCACTGAAGTTTCCACTGAGTTCTTTCAAGTTATTTTCTAAACTAATGAGCCATCTTCTCTCACATTGATTGTGTCACCTTAATTTGCAGCTGATTTCTGCTTGAAATTGCATTTTCTGCCTTGCTTGCCTCCTGAGTTTTCTCTGGAGAGCACTGTGTTTTCACTTCCAGAACAAAGATGCACAGCCCTGTTCTCAGGGAGTTTGGGGTCCAGCGGGAGATGGACACTGAGAGAGAGGTTTCAATGATAGAGAGCTCGATGGGGGCTGGTGGGGGGGTCAGGGCAGCTAACCCCGCTTGGCATCAGGAGGGAGGTGCCCAGAGGTGGTACTTGAATTGAGTCTTGAAGGGCAGATTCAAATCAGCCTCTCCAACAAGGGTAGAGGGCATTCCAGGCCGAAGGCACAGCTCCAGCAAAAATAAGGACTCAAGAGGCCTCATGCCGGATGTGTAGTGAGAGCAGGTGTGAGAAGGGAGGAGGCTGCAATGCGGTAAGAAAGCGGCGGAAACCGCCTCGTGACCTCTCTGAGGGCTGGAGGAGAGCCTCAGAGCAGATGCAGGAAGGATTAGGAATTGCAGAGGGAGAGGGGACGGAGGCCCAGGGACAGCGGAGGCTGGGGTGGGGAGGAGAGGCTGCATTTGAGACCTCATTAAGGAGTAAAACTGGCAGGACCTGTGGGGTGTGTCCCCACCTCACTGGGCATCCCCTTTTCTCCCTCTGGTTCCCTTTCACGTGGAACCTACGGGAATAGACACCTGTGATGAGGTTCTCAGAGCTGGCGGTCAAGGGCGGGATCTAACAGGAGCAGAAGGGATAGTCCCAGGGCTGAGCCTCGAGGAGGGCGGTCTCACCCACCCACCCAGGTTAGGCGCTGATGGTCGGTGGACCCCAAAGCAGCATCTGGGAGAGACAGCATCTTCTCAGCAGGGCTGCAGGGAACTACTGCACAGAGGGGCTCCTGAGGCCGTGCTCCCACCTCTCTCCCCATCAGCCCCACCCCATCCCCTTCTCTGGGGAAAGGTGGGCTGGGCTGCCTCAGGAGGAGGGGAGCTCCTGGTTCCTGGAGCTGCAGGAGCTGGAGGAGGTCCCCAGACAGGGAGCCTAGAGGGGCTTGGGGTCCTGCCAACTCTTCCTGGCCATGGGCACAGCCCTCGCCTGGCTTTCTCCCATCCTCCCCCTCCCTAACACAGCTGCAACCCCCTACAACCCCAATACCAACCGATCCTTGAGCCACATGAGATTTGCACCCACTTGGGGTGTGTGGGTATGAGTGTGAGGGCGCCCCCACATCAGGCCCTCGGCAGTGCTACCTCAGTGCCTGCTCAAATTTAAGGCCCAGGTCAAAGCTCCTCTAAGGAAAGGCACGGCATCCTCTGTGCCCCCATACCTTCTGAGTCATTCCTCCTGGGACCTCTCACCCCATCACTGCGGGTGTCTGTTTCCACACTGGCTTCCTGCTACCCTGGGTGCTTCCTGAGGGTGGACGCTTTATTATAAGCCCAACATGAGGCATGGCATGGGGTGGGGGCCCACAGCATATATGGGAGTCTCTGTCTTTGGGATGCTCATTGTGGTCGCCTGGCGCTGCTGTCCTGCTCTGAAAGTCAAGCAGTGTTTAGAAGCCTATTAATGGTGCAAGACACCACAGCACACCTGCCAGAAAGGCTGACTTCAGACGTGGACAATTGTTGCATGGCGTATGGAGCTACTGGAATGCTCCTGAGCTGTTATAAAATGTGCCAATCATATGAGCACTTGGGAAACTAAAGCCAAACATACACCTACCCTATGATCCAAGTGGAAGGCGAGCACATGGCAGCTGAAAGGCACATGTGAGAATGTCTGTCACATCCCAAACGTGGGAACAATCCAAATGTCCATCAACAGGAGACTGGATAAAGATACTGTGCTATGTTCCTACAATGGAATACTACTCAGCCATAAAAAAGAACAAACTGCTGCTATACATACAATGTAGATGATATTACAAGCAATCTATTAAGCCAGACTCGAGAGCTTAGACTGCATGATTCCATTTATAAAAAGTTCAGGAACAGGCAAAACTAATGGGTGATAGAAGCTGGTGGTACCTCTGCTGAGGGTGTGGAATTGATGGGGGTGGGGGGACATGAAGGACCCTTCTCTGAAAAGTTCTTTGGAATATTCTCCAGTTTGATGCAGGTGATGATTACAAGGGCGTATGTACCTGTAAATAAATCATCAAGTTATGCACTTAAGATGAGTGTACTCCATGTATTTTATTCTGCAAAAAGAAAGTTAAAGGGTGGGGGGGAAGCTTATAAAAGTGCTTCTGAGATTCTAATTAGTTTCTTTAAAACCTACTGTAGCTTTTTCAGTAAAAAGGAGGGAGGCCCATATGGCCCACGTTTTCTTCAGGATCCCAGCGGATTCTAATTTATGAACAGAGAGACCTGGAGCAAAAGGCTTCCAGGGCTGCTGCTGAACGGAGGAGACGGGAGGGTGGGCACCACCCAGAGGGCAGCTCTGATGACCCCTTCTCCACCAGCTGCAGCCAGACCCTGCTCTTCCTCCGGCTCCTGGAACCTACCCAACCCAGTGGTGCTTCCAGCTCTTATGGCTGGGAGCTAAGCTGCTCCTCCACTCCAGGAAAATATTTGTTCAGGGACTTGGTGCCCGCAGAAGAGGAAATGAAAGCCACCTTGGGGTTGAGCGGGTGGCCCTGCTCCAGGTTGCTGTGTCTGCCCCTCCAGATCACCTCGGCAGGCCTGCCATCTGGGGCCAGGCCCGGGAGTCCTGCTCCATAAGCAGGCCTGCTTTGGCGATGAACCTGGGGTGCCAGCGGCTCGTGCCTTCCTCATTCTGGTCAGGCAGTCATGTGTCAGTCCAGTCGGCAGACATTTATGAAACCTACTATGTGCCCCACATGGCGCTGGGCCCTGGGCACCATCGGTGAGCCAGGCCCTGTCCTTACTGTCAAGGCTGTTGTGAGGTAGTGAGGGAGGGACCAGTGGGAAGGCCACTAGGGCACAGTACGAGCTTCGGCATGATGGAAGTCAAGCCAGGGCTCTGGGAGGCAGCGGGCCAGACTGCCCAGGGGTGGGTGGGGTGGACGGGCAGGCACCTGGCGTCAGGCCCCCAGATGAGGAAGCAAAGTTTCAGGGCGATCAGAGAGGGCAGAGTGTTCCAGGGAGACGGAGCAGCATGGCCAGAAGCCCAGAGATGAGAGAGAGCAAGGGGTTTTGGGGTAAGGAAGGTGGATCGGGTCAGCTGTAGTTGAGACCCAGGAGTCAGGAGACTGGAGATGGGGCAACCGCTGGTGCCGCAGGACCTCCCTGTGCGAGTCCAGGATCACGGACTTTATCCCCAGCACAATGAAGGTTTGTTTGCAACATTTAAACACATTGATTTTGATTCTTTTTGATATAGAAAAAGTATAAAGAAGAAAATGAAATTGGCCTCAAATCCCACCCCCTCCAGATATTTCCTGATGAGATTTTAAAAACGAAAATAATCTGTGCACATAATTCGAAATCCAAGCAGAACAGGAAAGCACACAATGAAAAGTGAAATCCTCTTTCTTCCCACCTGTCTCTCTTGCCAAAGGCAATTTCATGTAACGGGTTTTTGGTGTGTGCTTCCAGAAGTTTTTTCCATGCATATCCTTGAGAGGATACGTCTACGCTTGCAGAGTGATACCAAAGAGGTGGTTCTATGTGCCAAGGTCTGCAGCTCCCTTTCCTGACCTGGTTTTATTTCAGCACGTGTAGTTGGTCCTACCCCATTCTTCTTCTTAATGTCTGCAGGGAATTTAGTTGTACAGATGGAGCAGGTGAGTGTTACTGACTCTTCCCACTGGGTGGGCACCTCTCTTCCAGGCTTCTGCTGTTGTAAACGTTGCTGGGAGAAACCCCCACAGACAGCCATCACAGTATCACATGGTACAGTCACAGGGAACTGTTGGGAGGAGGCACCACGGGCACTTTTATAGCAGTGAGTTCTGGATGGAAGGAGACATTTTTTACAAGCATCTTCCAAAAGTTGCACCAGCTTGCCACACCTGTCACCACACCCAGACTGCATGGGAGAGACCAGGAGACCACCCCATCACACGTCACCATGCATATCATCAAATGGTTCCATTTTCTGTTTGGGGGGATGGAGATGGTATCACGTGGTTGTTTCACTTTTCATTTATTTAACTATAAATGAAAGCACAGTTTAAATTTATAGGAATCTTTTCATGTGTTTTTGCCATTTGTATTTTTTTTTTCATAGGGGAGCTGCTTCTTCATACATATAATTTTACCCGTTTTTCAAATGAGTCTCTTGTCCTTTCCTCATGGATTGGCATGGGTTCCTTGTGTACTAATGGTTTTGAGAGAGAGCGGACTGTTAGGATTTGTCTCCGAAACATCCCTCTGGCTGGGGTGTGAGGGGCATAGGGGCTGGGCCGCTAGGAGGCCTGTGCAGGGGTCCGTGTGAGAGGTGCATGGCCTGGAGCAAGCAGGGGACTTGGGGAAGAGCTCTGTGAAGACATTTGGGAAAGAATGGCAACAGGATGAGCCAATGGATTGATTTTTTTGTGTAATAGTTCAGGGCACATTCAGGTCAGTGGAAAAAAAGTTGCCAGCCACCCACCCCAAAAGTTGTGACACAGGATAAGACACACAGTTAGGCCTGAGCCCCTGCCTGGTAATTTGTGCCACCTGGCCCCTGCCTTCCCTGACTGCAGGAGAGGAGAGGGGTGGGTGACAAGGAGGAGGGAGGTGTCGGGGACGGTTCCCAGGTTCCCATTTCAAATATTATGGTCCCATAAACCATGGAAACGTCTCAGAAATTCCAGTGTTTCAGCATATAGTTACCAATCTACCCACATCAGTCAGCATTAGGCAGAGGTGATCCAGAGTCACCTCAAAGGGAAGTAGGGGTGCACTTGGCCTGAGCATGCTTGTTAGGAGGTGTTGGGGGAGGCTGAGAAGGGACAGGGGTCCCATGCCCTTCTCCAAGCAGAGCAGAAGAACTGACACAAGAGAGGTGTTTCAGAAACATCCACTGAGTGAAATTTGTTAATATTCATATTTGTTATGTTATGTTAAGTTTAAACATGAGTGGGAAAAGAGACAGACAAGGAAATGTAATTTTTCCTGTTGCTAAAATATTAAGGTCTATTTTCTGTACAGTAATTCATTCTTTTTTTTTAATTAAAGAAATCAAAATGCAGGGATTTTTAGAAAATTCAAGTACAGTGGATTTACAATCAGTAAATCATTCTTATTGTCAATTCTTTTACAAACGCATACAGTCGTGTAACCATCACCATAATTACAATACACAGCAGTTTCAGCACCCTCGCGCGCGCCCCGCCAGCAAACCAGAAGTCTCGCGTGCGCACCCCCCATCCCCCCATCCCCCCATCCCCCCATCCCCACCCCCCAACCCCCAACCCCCACCACCTCATCCCACCCCCCAACCCCCAACCCTCCCACCCACACCCCCCTACCCCCAACCCTCCCACCCACACCCCCCTACCCCGTGCCTTCAAACCGGAAGTCGCGCCCCGCCCCGCCCCAGGAAGGAGCAGAGCCCGGAAGTTCACTCCCTGTGAAGAAGCTAGTGCTCGGCTGGCTGTGCAGTCCTCTCTGGGGCCGAGTGCCCGGGGCTACGAGGTAGAGAAGGGAGAGGGACCGCGCCTAGCCTCCGTTCGAGGCCCCCTCCACGCAACCCACAGGCGGAGGCGGCCGGCCCCGCAGCGCTAGGCCCCGATGCTCGGCCGCGCCTCCCCCACCTAGCCTACCTCCCGCCGCCGGCTCAGAGTCAGGAAGTTGGGGAGAAACTGCTCCACTCTCCAGGCCTGGCTCGCGGGGGCCAGGCTTGCACGACAGGCGTGTCTAATTTCTGGCGCTACCAGCTGACCCCAGCGTCGTTCTCCGCCCGTGCAGTCCTTCCAGGTACCGCCGAGGTGCCACCTAAGGTCCTCCTGGGCTGGGACATCCCCACCCGCAACTTTTAGTTCAACGGACCAGCCGATGAGGGAGCGACGAGGTTCACTGGCGATGATGGCAACCATGGGTCAGGGTAAGAGCCCATGAAGACACACACTTGGCCTGGGTCACTGGCACAGAAGTGACACACTGTGCTTGGGTCACTGGGGCTGAGGGCATATCCTGGGCCTGGGTCACTAGCACTGATTGCAACCCTGGTCCTGGGTCACTAGCCATGGATACGCACTCTTGTCCTGTGTCACTGGCCCTAATACACACCCTGGGCCTGGGTCACTGGCCGTGAAGACGCACTCTTGGCCTTGGTCACTGACCCTAAAGACAAACACTTGGCTTTGGTCAGTGGCCCTCAGGACACACTCTTGGCTTGGGTCACGGGCCTCGAAGACACGGCCTTCACTGGCGCAGAAGCCATCTCCTGGGCCTGGGTCACTGGCCTTGAGAAGACCCTTGGGGCCTGAGTCACTGCCCCTGATACACAGCCTGGTCCTGGGTCATTGGCCGTGAAGACACACTCTTGGCCTTGATCACTGGCCCTAAAGACACACACTTGGCTTTGGTCAGTTGCCCTCGAGGCACACCCTGAGCTTGGGTCACTGGCCCAGAAGCCATCCCCTGGGCCTGGGTCACTGGCCTTGAGAAGACCCCGGGGGCCTGGGCCACTACCCCTGAAGGCACCCCCTGAGACTGTGTAACTTGACATGAAAGCAGTCCCAGGGCCTGGGTCCCTTTCCTAGAAGGAACACCAAGGGACTGTGTCACTGGTGCTGCACGCATACCCTTGGCCTGTGTCAGTGACCCTGAAGAAAGACACTTAGACTGGGTCACTGGCCCTGAAGACACACACTTGGCTTGGGTCAGTGGCCCTGAAGACACACTTGGCCTGGGTCACTGGCACAGAAGTAACACACTGTGCTTGTGTCACTGGGGCTGAGGGCATACCCCAGGCCTGGGTCACTGGCGCTGATTGCAACCCTGGGCCTGGGTCACTGGCCGTGGAGACACACTCTCATCCTGGGTGCTGGCCCTGATACACACCCTGGGCCTGGGTCACTGGCCATGAAGACAAACACTTTGCCTTGGTCTTTGGCCAAAACACACACTTGGCTTTTGACAGTGGACCTCAAGACACACTCTTGGCTTGGGTCACGGACCCCTAAGACAGCCTGGGCCTGGGTCACTGGAGCAGAAGCCATCCACTGGCCAGGGTCACTGGCCTTGAGAAGACCCCAAGGCCTTGGGTCACTGCCCCTGAGGGTACCCGCTGGGACTGTGTAACTTGAAATGAAAGCAGTCCCAAGGCCTGTGTCACATTCCTAGAAGGAATACTGAGGGACTGTCACTGGTGCTACATGCATACCCTTGGCTTGGGTCAGTGAACCTAAAAAGACACTTAGACTGGGTCACTGGCCCTGAAGACACACACTTGGCTTGGGTCAGTGGCCCAGAAGTAACACGCTAACACGCTGTGCTTGGGTCACTGGGGCTGAGGGCATACCCCGGGCTTCAGTCACTGGCACTGATTGCAACCCTGGGCCTGGGTCACTGGCCGTGAAGATGCACTCTTGGCCTGGGTCAGTGGCCATAAATACACATACTTGTTCTGGTTCACTGGCCTAATACACACCCTGAGCTTTGGTGACTTTCACTCAAGGAACACTCTGGGCCTCAGTCAGTTGTCCTGCAGGCACACCATGAGTCTTGGTCACTGGCCCTGAACACTCACTCAACCTGTGTCACTGGCTCTGAAACAGCATCCTGGGCCTGGGTGCTTGACCCTGAAGACACACTCTTGGACTAGGTCACAGGCCCTCAAGCCACACCATAGGCCTGGTTGTCTGGCCTTGAAGACACACCCTGGGCCCGTGTCACTGTTGTTGAACGCACTGCCTGGGCCTCGGTCACTGGTCCTGAAGATACACCCTTGTCCTGTGTGTGTGGCCTGAAGGTACACCCTGGGCTTGTGTCAATGGGCTTGAAACACACGCTGGCCCTGTGTGACTGGCCATGAAAGCACACCCTGGGCTTGAGTCACTGGCGCTGAAGGCACACCCTGAGCCTGTGTCACTGGTGCAGAAGTAATTCACTAGGCTTGGGTCACAGGGGCTGAGGACACACCCTGGGCCTGGGTCACTGGCGCTGATGGGAACCCTGGTTCTGTTTCACTGGCCCTGAAGGTGCACTCGTGGCCTTGGTCACTGGCCCTGAAGACACACACTTGTTCTGGTTCACTGGCCCTGATACACACCCTGGGCCTCGGTGACTGGCACTCAAGGCACTCCCTGGGCCTGGGTCAGTAGTCCTGAAGGCACACCATGAGTCTGGGTCACTGGCCCTGAACACACACACTTGGCTTAGGTCACTAACTCTCGAGTCACAACATTGGTCTGGTTCACTGCCCTTGAAGACACACCATCGGCCTGGGTGACTCGTGCTGAAGGCACACCCTGGACGTGGGTCACTGGCCCTGAAGGCACACCCTTGGCCTGTGTCATTGGAGATGAAAACACATCCTGGGCCTCGGTCACTTTTGTAGAAGGCACACCCTGGGCCTGTGTCACTGGCCCTGAAGACATACGCTTGGCCTTGTTCACTGGCCCAAGAGACACACTCTTGGCTTGGGTCACTGGCCTGAAGACACACTTGTTCTGGTTCACCGGCCCTGATACACACCATAGACGTTGGACCACTGGTACTTAAGGCACACCATGGACCAAAGTTAATGGCCTTGAAGGCACACCCTGGGCTTGGGTCACTGGCCCTGAACACTCACTTGGCCTGTGTCACTGGCCCTGAATTAGCACCCTGGGCCTGGGTGCTTGGCCCTGAAGACACACTCTTGGCCTAGATCACTGGCCCTCAAGTCACACCATTGGCCTCATTGTCTGGCCTTGAAGACACACTCTGGGCCTGTGTCACTGGTGCTGAACGCACACTCTTCACTTGGGTCACCGGTCCTGAAGACACACCCTTGGCATGGTGTGTGGCCCGAAGGTACACCCTGGGCTTTGGTCAGTGGCCTTGAAACACACACTGGGCCTGGGTGACTGGCCCTGAAGGCACACCCTTCCCCTGGGTCACTGCCTAGAAGTCACAATATTGACCTGGGTCACTAGCCCAGAAATCACACCATTGGTCTGAAGTAACCCTGTAGACACACCATTGGTGTGGTCACTACAAACAAGCACACCTTGGGCCTCGGTCATTTCGTAGAAGACACAACTTCAGCCTGTGTCACTGGTGCTCAACGCACACTTGGCCTGGGTCACTGACCCTGGAGAAACACACTTAGCCTGGGTAACTGGCCCTGAAGGCAAACCCTGGACCTGTGTGTCTGGCCTGAAGGTACATCTGGGCTCAGTCTCTGGCACCGAAGGCACACCCTGGTCCTAGGTTCCTGGTTATAAAGGTACACCCTTGACTTGGTTCAGTGATGCTGAAGACACACACTTGGCCTTGGTCAATGGTCATGAAGCTACACCCTGGACCTGAGTGTGTCACCTAAAGGTACACCCTGGGCTTGGGTCAATGGCCTTGAAACACATACTGGGCCTGGATGACTGGTGCTGAAGGCACACGCGTAGCCTGGGTCCCTGGCCATAAAGTCACACACTTGGCATTGGTCATTGGCCTTCAAGACACACCCTGGGCTAGGGTCACTGGTGCAGAAGGCACACCCTGGGCCTGGGTTCCTGGAGCTGAAGCACACCCTGGGCCTGGGTCAAGGCGCTGATGGTAACCCTGGGTCTGGGTCACTGGCCCTGAAGGTGCACTCATGGCCTTGGTCACTGGCCCTGAAGACACACACTTGTTTTGGTTCACTGGCCCTGATACACACCCTGGGCCTCAGTGACTGGCACTCAAGGCACTTCCTGGGCTTGGGTCAATGGCCCTGAAGGCACATCATGAGTCTGGGTCACTGGCCCTGAACACACACTTGACCTGTGTCACTGGCTCTGCATTAGCACCCTGGACCTGGGTCACTGGTTGTTGATACGCACTCTTGGCCTGGATCACTGGCACAGAAGTAACACGCTGTGCTTGGGTCACTGGGGCTGAGGGCATAACCCAGGCCTGGGTCACTGGCACTGATTGCAAGTCTGGGCCTCGGTCACTGGCCGTGGAGACGCACTCCGGCCTGGGTCACTGGCCCTGATACACACCCTGGGCCTGGGTCACTGGTCGTGAAGACAAACTCTTGGCCTTGGTCTCTGGCCAAAAGTTACACACTTGGCCTTTGTCAATGGCCCTGAAGACACACCCTCTGCCTGGGTCAATGACCATGAAGACACACCCTGGGCCTGGGTGACTGGCATTTAATCACATGCGTGACTTGTGTTACTGACCCTAAAGAAACACACTTAGCCTGGGTTTCTGGCTCTGAATACACAACCTGGGCTCGGGTGTCTGGGCTGAAGTCACATGTGGTCTTCGACCACAGGTGCCGAAGGCACACCCTGGGCCTGGGTGACTGGCGCTGAAGGTACACCCTGGGTCTCAGTCACTGGGGCTGAGGGCAACACTGGGCCTGTGACACTGGCCCTGAAGACACTCTTTTAGCCTTGGTCACTCGCCCTGAAGACATAATTGTTCTGGTTCACTGGCCTTGATACACATGGGCCTTGGGTCACTGGCACTGAAGGCACACAGTTGGTCTGGGTCACTGGCCCTGATACACACCCTGGGCCTGTGTCACTGAACGTGAAAGCACAACCTGGGCCTTGGTCACTGGCCCTGAAGGCTCAACCTGGACCTGGGTCACTGGCCATGACACCACACCCTAGGCCTGTGTCACTGGACATGAAAGCACAACCTGGGCTTCGGTCATTTTCATTAAAGACACACCTTGGGCCTCTGTCATTGGTGCTGAAGGCACATACTTGGCCTTTGTCACTGGCCCTTAAGACACATACTATGCCTGGGTCTCTGGTGCTGAACACACATCCTGGGCCTGGTTCACTGGCCCTGAAGTCACATCTTTGTCCTGGGTCACTGACCCTAAAGAAACACACATAGAAGACACACCCTGGTCCTGAGTGTTTGGTTTTAAAAGCAATTGGGCTTATTTACAGGAGCCAGAGAGCTACGGGAAATAAAACCCTACTGTCAAAGGGTTCACACAAAATCTTGCATGCTCTGAGATCCAAGGTAAAATGCAATAATTTAAAAGGAGCCTAGGTAAGACTCACTTGCTAGTCACGGAGAGCTTCTGGAAGAGGCAGGAGGAAATTGAACCTCATCTAGGCACATATATGCTGGTGGAAGCCATTTCAGGAAGCTCATCCCACCACAGGGACACTGGTCCTAGAAACTGCCATTTGGGAATTCTATCTTTTGCTTATAGTGTCATAGTGTCAGGACCCAACCCTACCCACCAGCTAATCAGCACTAGTCCAGGGATGCCCCAGGCCAGGTGGGAGAGGCACACAACCCCATTGACTTTGGATCACCTGATCCCCCAGCCATCCCAGGACCTATCCCCACATCCCAGAGGGCCCAGGACCAGTCCCTTTCCAACAGTGGGACAGTGCAAGTCCTAGGACCTGGTCTCACCCATCAAGAGAGGGCACCAGAATTTCCTGATCCCGTCTCACCCAACTATGAGTCAGCACCAACTATCAGACCTCCAGGTTCATATAGCCAGAGACCTCTCTACACAGGTTCACCCATCAGTGGAGCAGCACTGCCCAATAGTGAGGGTGCACCATCTCCAGAAACTGAGACCCCTATTGTGAGAGACCCCAGGACCTGGCTCATCCCACCAGTGAGCCAGCACTAGCCTTGGGACTTGGTCTCACCCACCACTGAGTAGACAGCAGCCCGGAACCCCTTGGTCCTCAGTCCCACTCAGCATTGGCGAACACCATCCCCATGACCACAGAGGTCCTAAAGACGGCTGCATCAGGACCTGATGCACTTACAAGCAAGCTTGTACCAGCCCCAGGACTGTCTGGGCTGTTGTCATCCTGAGGCCTGATTCTGCCCACTAGTGGATTAGCACTAGCTCCAGGACTCCCAGAGAATACATATCCAGTCACCTCACAAGGTCACAACACAAGCTTGTTCATCTGTAGGCCAGCACCAGGACTGAGACTCCCCAGGCAATTCAGCCAGCCATGTTGAACTTGGGCCCGTCTGAGAGCTTCCACACCAGGTAGACTTGGCAACCAACCACCCTGGGGTCCAGCCGCACCTAGCAGTGCACCCACAGTAGTCAGCTCACTACAACAGAATGATGAAACCCCTAAATAATATAGCTCTGGTGACCAGAGAGGAGCTCACTGCAGGACTCCATAGGACATTGCTATATAAAGTCACTTTTCCTAGATCAGGAAACAAAACCAATCAAATAAATATATAGAAATTAAAACAGATAATGACTCAAAATGTGGTGACAAAGAAATATGTTCCAAATGAAGGAACAAACGTGGAGATAAGCATCATATTCAATATAGACTTTAATGGACATAAATATGCTCAAAGAACATGGGATAAGAACGGTTGAACAGAGTGAGAAATCAGAGGTTTTTAACAAATAGGAAATATAAAGAACCACAAAGCTAAAAAATACAATCGAGGAAAAAAATACATTAGAAGTAATTGACTGTAGATCAGATGATACAGAGGAATGAATGAGTGAACTAGAAGACAGAGTAGTGAAGATCATTCAAGCTAAACAGAAAACAAGAAAAAGAAAAAAATGACGACAGTTTAAGAGATCTCTGGGACAACATAAAGCATCATAATATTCACATTACATGGGTTCCAGAAAGAGAAGAGAGAGAGAAAGTGGTAGAGAATTTATTTGAACAAATAATAGCTGAAAACTTTCTTAACCTTGGAAAGGAAAAAGACATCCAGGTCCAGGAAACACATCCAGGACAAGGAAATGTCTCAAACAGGATCAACCCGAAGAAGACTACATCAAGATACACTGTAACTAAAATGACAAAAATTAAAGATAAGGAAATCCTATTAAAAGCAGCAGGGAAAAAACAAGTTACATAGAACAGATCTCCCATAAGGCCATCAGTTAACTTTTCAGCAGAAGCTCTGCAGGCCAAAAAGGAGTGGCACAATCCACTGAAAGTAATAAAAGGAGAAAAACCCCAATCAAGAATACTCTACCCAGGAGGACTTTCATTCAGATGTGAAAGAGATCAAAAGTTTTACCAACAAATATAAACGAAAGGAGTCGAGCTTCATAAAACCGGCTTCACAGGAAATGTTAAAGGGGCTTCTCTAAGAGGAAAATAATAAGGTCACAACTAGAAACTTGGGCCCGTCTGAGAGCTTCCACACCAGGTAGGCTTGGCAACCAACCACCCTGGGGTCCAGCCGCGCCTAGCAGTGCACCCACAGTAGTCAGCTCACTACAACAGAATGATGAAACCCCTAAATAATATAGCTCTGGTGACCAGAGAGGAGCTCACTGCAGGACCCCATACTATGTGTCTTCAGGGCCAGTCACCCAGGCCCAGTGCATGTTTCAAGGCCATTGACCCAAGCCCAGGGTGTACCTTCAGGCCACACATCCAGGCACACGGTTGCCATCAGCGCCAGTGACCCAGGCCCAGGGTGGTCAAACTGTCTCTAGTTTTCATTTTAAAAGAAGCAGCTTATGAAAGTCAGTAAGAAAAAGATCCTACTCACACAAAATCCAGTTGGAACTCAGCCCACGTAACTACCAGGGTGATCAGAGAGGACAAAATTCCAGGATCTTTCACGAGTGCTGGGCAGGTGGGCACGGAGCCTCGGGTCCACTGCCACAGCAAGCCTGGCTCTGACCTGGCCTTGCAGAGCCACCCCACCCATGCAGCCGGTCCAGCGGCATCCACGTGCATGTCATCGGACACAGGATCACAAGAGGGGTGCCAGCTTCCAGGAGGAAGATTCCCAGAGTCACAGCTGGCAGATTCTGGGCTTCATCTTCAGCAGAGAGGCAGAGGGTAATGCTGGAGACATTCAGGCAGCAATCCCAGGAAACTTTGGGACTGACGCTGCCAGGAAGGCCCACGTGGTCCCAAGAAACGTGATCACAAGATTTGACATTTAGAACCTAATAGGATGGCCTTCCCAGCCACACCTGGATCAGAACCTAATAGGACGGCCTTCCCAGCTACACCTGGACTTGAATCTGAGCTAGGACATCCTTCCCCCACTTTCCTATTAAAAATGAAAGGGGCTGAAAATGGGGCTTCCAAGAATATAGACTGAAAGATGCTGTCAGAAAGGAAGTTTTGCCTTTAAAAAAAAAAAAAAAAGGGCATCGCAATGCTGCAGCTAATCCAGTGCCCGGGTGGCATCTGCTGAGAAGTGCGCCCTCCAAGCAGAAGTGAAAGCTCCCCCCTTCCACTGCTCTTCTCCCAAGGCCACTCCCAGGATCACTGTGACCTCAGATCACCCGGATGAACTGGAGAGGGGAGGGACAGGGAGGACAGGAGCCTTGTCCCAGCGGAGCTGGATGCTGACCAAGCAGACACTGTGACACCGCCATCTTGATCCTCGCTACAACCCTGAGGTGGGTTATTAACCCTCTGACAACCGAGGAAGCTGAGGCTGGGAGGGACCAGCCAGCTCAGCCAGGGTGATGCTGGGACGGCAGTGGACGAAAATCAACCTGGAGGAAGGTGTCTCAGTGGACATTCATGAGAAACCTCAAGATCCTCACACAAATCTCTGCAAACAGGGTTTAGAGAAAGACCCAAGGAGATTCAGGAAGCACAGAAGAAGGTCACCCACAAGTTACAAATGGATTATTGTTTTAAGTTCCTGCAGCACCAAAATCCAGCCCCTCAGATTGACGGCTCCTAAGTGAGGCAGCCCTTTCTAAAGCGTTGGGCCAACTCCAGATGTCACCTGCTCCTGTCCTCCTCCGACTCCTGGCCTGGCGGCCACTCTTCCCCAAGGGTTTATAAGCTCATGTTGTCGGACACGAGGAGCTGTAACATGACATCCTGGACCTGTGGTGTCTGCAATCTAACACACGCTCTCCACCCGCATTACTTCACTCACAAAGACCCAGAATCTGCTGATACGGTTAACTAGTAACACTGCCTGCATTTCCATTTCCATCCCAGGTAAACTGGCCAACAAATTCCACTGTGCACAGGAAGCACTTCCTCGGCGAGGTGGTCACACAGACCCATGCCACCTCCGTCTTCAGCTTGGAGAGAAAGGCGAGGAGGTAAGACCGGGACCCCACGTGCATGTGCGTGTTTTTCTGGGAGCAAAGAGGTCCAGACACGTGCTCTGCCCCCACAGGGGCACAGCCAGAACAAGGACACAAGTGCGGGGGACCCGGCATCTGACCAAGGAAACCAGGCTGCGAGGGCCTCTCCCGGCCTTACGTGTTCTGTAAACTGCTGACACAAGGAGTAGCCTCACGCCTGCAGCTCCGGAAGACGGTTCCTCTCTGCCCAGGACTGAGTGAACCAGCGCTCAGACCTGAGGCTGGTGGGTGTGAAACAGCCCGTGTTGAAGAGGGGACATATTAACACGTTTTTTTTTTTTCATAATTTTAAAATGTTATAGTTTCTCTAGGAAATAAAATAGAAAAATATGTGACTTGACCAACCAGATAATTCAATAAAATAAATAAATAGATTGTGCATAACTGTGGAGAGGCGTGCAAGGAATAACTCTCCGGGGCCAACGGAATTAGTCTGCATCCGGCCCACAGCCTTCAATCTTTTCATTATGACACAGTTTCCAACCTAATAAGCAAAAAAAAAATTATTTAAAACCAGCAGCCCAGAAGGAGAAGTCTATTTAACCCACCAGCAATCATAGAACCCCTCCGTCCCTCCCTATCTCGGACAGCTTTTTTTCCTGATCTTTCATGCCTGTTGTCCAAAGCACTTTAGTAAAGAAGTACCTCAGTGTGCAGTCATCACAGCGCAGAGAGCACGTTTTAGTCTCCAAGATACTCAGCAGCAGCAGAACCAAACAGCAACCCCTCCCAGCCCCACCAAACAGGCTGCTCGCTGTGGTGCTGACGTTTGCAGCTCAGTATTTCAGCATTTTTCCACTTCACTGCCTCAAGGGCTTACTAGCATTAACATCCCGTTGGTTCCTGAAGGAAGTGCCGAGACGCAGAGCACTCGCTCCTCTGGCAAGCCGACTCCTGCGTTCTCACCCCACGCCAGCTGGGATTCCCAATTAGAGCCTCCCCTTTGAGAGCACTGGTTATCATCACAAACAAATGGATGCAACTGCTTCTTCCGAGAGTGACAAGTTTTCGACCCTCTCAGCAGAAAGAGCAGAGCACTGGCAACAACAGCAGGTGACCTCTGCAGCGCACACAGAAAGGTCATGAAAGAAGGAAAACCAATGCTGGCAACCTTGAAAGTGGCTGCGTACAGGAGGAGAGACTGGAGGACGACAATGGTGAAACCCAAGGTGACACGGCCCCCTGCTCCCAGGGCAAACACCAAAGTGCGAAATAAAGCCAATAACTGCAACCAAGCATCCACATCTGTGAAGGTGCTTGAGTAACGACGAGAACTGGAAATTATCTTAATATGGCCAGGCTTTGAACTGGTGAGTCAGTCCATATACACGACATCAAAACTAAGATTATACAATATATTCTCTTTGCAAGTCAGAAGAATGCTACAACTCATCCCATAAATCACTGCTTTAAAAAAAAAATCAGTTCTAAAAAAAGAGACAACCCATCTGAAAAAGGCTGGGAGGAGGAAGGCAAGATGTGACTCATAACATCCAACAGCACAAGAGTATAAAGCCCGTGGGCCCAGCATGAAGCTGAACAGTCGCCGTTACAGCTGTGACCTCGCAACACTGGAGCCAAGCGAGACTTCAGCACCGCACACACCTCGTGTGCACCGGGAACAGTCTTACACGTCAGAGCCTTTAATGTGTGTGTGTTTCCCTCCGTAGTTTCCTGACTCAATTTGACATCTATATTTATTCATCGAGAAAAGATCATTCAAGTCTTACTATTTTCATAACTGAATAACTCTTAAAACTCAAGTCCACACATCCAAATCCTGCATGCATCCATGCTGCCATTTGCAAATTTTTTAATACAGGTAACAATCTTCCAGATTTATCAAGCCAAGTACTCCACTCCGCTCACCACAATGCCTACAGTGACGTGGGACAGCGCTGGGGCGGACGCCACAGGGTAAAGAGGGTTTGCTGACAACAGTGAGGTCCGATTCCAGGTGGAGAGGCTCAGATATTATTCCCTGAATCTGCTTCCCCTTCCAATTACAACAAATTATCAGTGCGACTCTGGAAGAAAACGCTTTTCCATATATTTGTTTTCCAGAGTCCACTTCCTCCCTGCAGTGAGAAGAGCATGTGGGTTACGTCTCCTCTTGCCAACCCTGGAAGGTGGTCCTAGGTTCTGTGGCCGCAGGGACCTCCAAGAAAAGCACAGGGGCGGTGGGGACAGAACTCAAGTCCTGGAGCTATGTGCACCTGCTACCTGAAAATTCCACCCCCTCCCAAATCTACACACCTTCCAACTGGTCATCTCTCAGGTTTTACTCTGGTGATGGTTATGCCCGCTGCATGTGAATTGCTCAGCCACAGTTTAAGAAATTATCGGTTCCTTAAGCAGCACTAAGAACTGATATTTAAGTTAGTATCTACCTCCTTCCTTGGGCAGCTTCACACTCACTAGAAAATGTTAATTTGGACACGATTACGGAACAGAGCTAATACCTGCAGTCATTCGGTGCGTTGCAGACTAACTGCCGTGAGCAAAACGCCGGTACTCAGTAGGCACACTGACAATTAAAAAGCCACAAAGTGTAAAGCTAACGGACTTCTGCAAACACCAGTTTTCCCAGGCCAGATCACAAGGTGATTTCTCTACATTCTACCAAAATAGGAATGTAACCACTTCAGAGAGAGCAGGGTGCGATCTTCTGGAGTGCAAGTCCAGTGTGCGCACTGCCTGGGACGCAAACCATTGGTTAACAGAGAAATTATTGCTGAATTTCATCAACAACTCATTTTTTTTCTTCTTTTTTTTTAACAACTGGTTTTTTTTAGTAAGACATGAGTCTGTCTCTATTGAGAACTTTTCTGTTTCCTCATTGCTTTGCTGGCATTTCCATTTAAAGTTTTTCCTCCAGCCAAGTAATGTTTATTCACATATTCATGAAACTACTTTGGGGCCCTCCTAAAGTCAAATAGAAAACTGCAGGATTCCAAACGGCAAGAATGTAGGGAAAGGAAGAAGAAACTGACACGGGGGAAAGTGTGTGGAGAAGCCGCTCCCCCCTGGCACACAGCAGCCCCGCTCCCTGGTGTGGAGGCCCCTCCGTCTCACGTTCCATCCCAAGGAGTCGCCAGAGCGACAACCCCTGGCCCCACACCAACGGCGTCATCCGGACACACGGCCTGGAGGCTGTCAGTGCCCCACCTCCCACTCTTTGCTGGCATTGTGGTTCTGCAGGGACAGGGAAGCACTAGGTATAAACAGACAGTGGAGAGAAGAGGCAGCCACCTGCCAGGCAGCACAGTGGAAACCTGAGCTCTGCAGCCAAGAAGTCAATCTGCAACCCTGACCAAAGAGAGACCCATAAAATGGAGAAACATTAGTGTCTGCAACAGCCCCGGCAGACGGTGCAACCGAAACTGCTCCAGCGCCTGCAAATCTAGATAATACACCACCATTAAGCACTGGCAGGCCACAGAGGAACGTGGAGAGAAAAGACTACTCTGTTTTTTCAACCTACATTATGTGCTTAAGATGGAATTGTTTTTCCATCCTCCTCTGTGGGAACTGAGCACTGGAAAGTCCACCCATGTTTCCACAATACCTTCTGACATTTTAATAAAATGATGAAGATTAATTTAAAGAATTATCTCCACCTGAACCTTGACTGAAGGTAAAATATGAAAGCAACACACTTAAATAATTTGGAATTAAAAATTGTTTTAACTTTTCAGTTTGAAAGTTGATGTGTTGCCCTCCTCGCCCAGCCCAGCCCAGCCCTCGCCTTCCCCGGGCCTAAGGCAGAAAAATACCTCCTGGAGCCTGGGTCTAAGTGTTCTGGGTCTTCGAGGGCTGATTTTTGTCCTTTTTGAATATATACATGTGGGAGTGGGGAGTGTAAAAGACAGCATGGGCCATGGGAAGAGGACTAGGTTTGGAAGTTCCTAATTCTGAATCTGTAGCCTGCTAGCTGGTGCCCTGAGGCTGTAATCAGTGCCTCTGCCTCGGCTCACTTTCCCCACCCTTGAAGGAGGGTGGAGGAGACACGGGTCGCCTATCTGCTCATTCCCAGGCAGCCCAAGCACGCGTGCTCAGTCACCCAGCCTCAGGCTCCTGTGTGCTCTGCAGGTCTTCCTTCGCCCTCGCGGGCATGGCCCTGTGGCTCCGCCTGCACCCTCTTCTCTTCTGCAACAGTGTCACCTCTGCAGGGGTCGCCAGACCTGGGCCTCTAGTCCTGACAGTTTGGAGGGGGCTATCTCACACCTGCACCTGTCCAACTGAATAACCTCACCCAGATGCCCTCACCCCATGCCCCGAATTCCACAAACCCCGAATTAAGTCAGCTCCTTCTCCTGGCTTCCAACGACTTGCACCATTTTCTTAATAGTCCAGGCTGGAAAGAGCCCTGGGCCACTTCTCTGTCTCCCTGGGTCTCACACAACCTCTGCTTCCCTAACTCCTCAAGGCCCTGCACAGTCTTGGTCATCTCACTTACTTTCATTCAGGAACCACTCTTCCCAGTTCAGCGACTGCTGTAGACCTGGGGCATTCTGATGACCTCCTGGTTGGTTCCCTGCCACCATCTACTCGACCCTGTGGCGGGAGTGGCCAAGGTTGGCTCCCCAGAACACAGTGGCATTTATTCCCTTTTCAAAAATAGGCAATATAATACTTACTGCATGGTCCACTGAATACAAGTCCAACTTCTTAGCCAGATACTCCAGACCCTCCACCACCTGGCTGTAACCCACAGTCCCACCCCATGCCCCACAGGCTCCTGTTCCTGAAGACCTGATGTGCCTTCATCCCACAGTGCCCGCCCCGCTTCTCTGCCGACAATCATCGCTAATATCAACTCCAGAAAAACCTCTCCTCCTCCCTGTCTGTGCTCGCACTACTGGCTGCACTAACCTACTTGGGCTGCTATCTTTCTCATTAGCCTGGGGTCAAAGACCACACTGTCTTTGTCTTTGTACTTGCGGGTGACCCCAGAGCTGTAGGCATTTCTCATACAGACCTCGTGATCTCATGTGGCTCAATGACAAACCTGAAATGGCGAACCTCAAACTCCTGTGCTTTGTGTTCTCAGATGTAAGTCTCGTAGACTCTGGGGTCACACCTGCGTGGCCCCACCATGGACCCCTTCCCACCATACACAGACCACTGAGGTAGAGCGCCCTTGAGGGCATCTGGTCCAGCCCCTTCATGCCACAGGTGAAGGCCTTGGAGAAATAAAATGCCGCATAACCAGGGTTCACATTCCAATCCCCAGAGCAAAGCTCCAGGCTCATTTTATTACTGCCCTTCCCACACAACAAGTGTATCAAGTCAGTCTAGGGCCAGATGGTGCAAGAGTAAAAGCACAAATTCCCTTTTAGCTCATAGGTGGGATTAACCGTGGTGTCTGATGCTGTAACTGAGGCTGGTTCCAAAGAAGACCATCATTTTGCATTAGATACCTCGATCGTTACTCACATTCTGAGCTGGGGTGTCTTCATTTCAGTCCTGTATAAGGACTAAGCACACAGGGAGAGGGCTCCTGGCGTTACCAGTGGCCTGAGAGACAGCTTTATCTGAAAATCCTGCCAAGTCCTCGAAACACATCATGTCCAAAATCAAACTCCACTTGCCTGCCGGTCCCCACTGTGGTTGTTGCTCTGGAGTAGACGCCCTTTCTCCTGGCTTCCCTGCTTTGAGTCATGCCTGTGGTCCAGCTTCAGCAACGTCCACCTCCAGCATCTCCCTCACACCTCCCTCCTTCCCTGAAGTCCCACTGACTCAGGCCTCTGAGCCCCCCCACCCTGTTCCTTTCCTTCTAGTCTTTCCCACCGTGGCTGCCAGCCACTCGGGCTGGGTTGCAGCCCCCTTGGTCTGCAACCTGCAGTGATTCCCTGCCTACAAACCAATGAACTCCTTGACTTGACATCAAAGGCTTCACAGGCACAAAGCTTCCTTCCCTACTTGCTATCCCACAGCTCCGGGTCATAAGGGGGAGGAATGCTCACTTGTCTGTGGGGAGCCTCCCCCTTCCTATGTCTCTTTGGTGACATGTCCCCCTCCCGACTCGCGGTCACAAGTTGGATCAACTGTTCAAGTCCGGGTTCAAATGCCTCTTCTTCCATGAAGCCTTCCTTCTGAATCTCCTGGTTAGAGAGATCCCCCTCAACCTCTGGAATGATACCCTTCTTTTCCCTCCTGTTCTTCCTGGGGCCGTAGTTCACATGTGCCTCTCAATGGGCAGCTCCTTTACCTGTGGCTCTCCCGCTGTGCTGACTGACACAGAAACAGTGTATTGTCTCTCAAAGTGCAGCCCAGCTCCCGTCCTGGCTCCCAGAGAGAAAGGCTCCCAGCCAGCCCCGGCCTGCACGGAGGTGGCCAGCCAGAGGCCGGTGGCCTGGAGGGACGCCCACACAGGACACAGAGCTGGCTCTCCTCCTCCACAGTTTCACCCAGATGAGTCCTGAGGACAGTGTCTTGAGTTCCATGGAGGGGCAGCTGCCTGACAATAATGAATTAATTAATCATTGCACCAGCCAGCACCTGAGCACCTCTGTCTCTCTCGTGCTTGACCGTCTGCTGTGGGTAATTTGTCAGCACTATTTGCCTACCTGCAACACCGCACCTCTATTTTTTCTCTGTTTCACTAAATCCCAAGTCAATTCTGAACGAAAACCTGATGACACACATGTGACTGGGCTCCAGACGTCAGAAAACCTGGTTGGGGTAGAAGAAAGCGGTAAAGAAAGGTTTCAAATCAGCTGTGCTGATGGTGTCGGCGCAGCAGGCAGGCTGGCTCATTAATGAGGAAGCTCCCGGGAAGGAAGCAGGGGCCGCGGGGGGGGACCGCGCCCTGCAGAAGCCCTCTCAGGTCGCACCTGCACGCCCCGAGTCTCCTTGCTGATACGAGTTGATCATTTCCCTCCTTACCAGATTCTGTAGAATTTGTTCATGTTGTGCTCTCTCCGATGAACCCCGACTCTGTGAGATTCCTACCTTTTCCAAAGTGGCTAGGAAGAGCTGGTTGTAAAATACAGCTGTCGGGTCCTCCGCATGCTGACATCGTGACCCCACGGCCGTGCTATGACAGGACCTTTGTAAGCTGACACTTCCCTGCAGCACCATGGCTGACAACTTATGTTTCTGGTTATGCTGCATGTTGGTCTTACTACATTACTGGAAATCCAGCTTGGGCAGAGCAATAGAGAAACAACAGACGTGAACAATCCGACATGAGAAGTTTGGGTTTAATTAATTAGTATTAAGAAAGCAGCTTAAACCCTTGAATGAAGCCAGCCTATGCATGCAAGAGGTCATTAACACTTTCGTGACTTTTCCCCCACATCATTATAGAGTTAATTAAATATTGCAAATGTGGCTGAATTTGGTGAACCACACATGTGCATTCGCATTCATGTGCATGGTCATTACCTTCCTCTGGAAATAAGAGCTGTCCAACCTATTCACCCAAGAGCAAGTGTACCCACAAAACAGAAGAAGCAGGAAGCAACCCTACAGAAGTGCTGAGAACTTAACAGTGAGTCAGAGACATCTTGATGGAAAAGTAAGTGTATGAAATTTATCCTGGACAAATAATAGCCTGAGTGTCTCTTTGTCCGTATTATTACAGATCAATTTGCAATTGTCAATAATGTAATTACTTTTGATCATTCTAGCGAATTTTTAATCATGTGTGCTAACAGTGATATGGATAGCACAAAACGCATTATCCAAAAATTAATACTGTTTCGTCTTAAGTTGCATCATATTTTTATAGCACATTTCCTTTGCAATTATGATTGACTACTGTCTAGCTTAATGAAGCTAATGTTAAAGTTAATTGTCACTCCCAGAACTTGTATCAATTAATGGCTGAGACAAATGACACATAGATTTTTTTTCCCAAAGATTGTTCAAAGAGTTCTAAGATATAAGACTTTAATGGATGTTTAAAGCATAAGCATTTGAAGTAGAAGAAAAGGGAGTGAGTGGTTGAGGACTGAAGTTTTGCCATCAAAAATCCACACAGTGGAACAGCATCATAAAAGAAAGTCATAAAATTGACCTCATGCCTTCAAAATGGAAACACAGAGAGAGAGTCAGGCACATTCCTAAAGGGCCTCTGCTGCCAGGAGGCGCCCCACCGCAAAGTCCATAAAATTCATTTGTGTGAAACGCAGAACCTTGTTCCTGGGAAGGTAATTAGAAGCAGTGCTGTCAGTCCACGCGAGCTCACAGACACTGAATGTACGTACATAAAAATAAAGATGGAGAGGCTGACACTGTCCCCCACAGACCACACGCTGGTCTGAGCGTCCCGACGACCCCAGGCCTTGGATTCCCAGCCAGCACCTTTCCCCAAATCAGAGGAGAAGCTCGCTGCTTTGAGGGTGAGACTGGGCGGGCCAGGAGAGCCTGGGTGACCACAGAGCAGCCAGAGCCAGGCTGACATAGTCGGGGCTGGTGCTTCAGGTCCTGGCCGTGATCCCAGGCATGTAAATGGATGAGGTGATCAGGCGGGTTCCCAGGTAGCAGAGCTGAGACGAGGGTCCAGCGGCATGTGCCTTACTGAGGATGTGCTCATAAAAGGTAGAACCTGTCAGGGGTGAGCACATTGAGGCAGGAGGGAAAGGGCGGGCCTCAGCAGCCTGGTCTGTAGGTCGGTGGCTGCTTGGCGCTCTGGCAGGGGCGCACAGCACCGATGGCCGCCTTGGTACCACTGCGCCTCCACCATCAGTTTGTCCCTCCAGGGAAGTGAGAGGCAGTGATCCATTAGCACCAATACTCCCAGCAGCCAAGGAATGGCACACCCAGACTGTACAGGGCTCGGGCAGCACCATGTCCCTGCCTGCAGGTCCATAGGGTAGACACTTGAGTCACCCACCATGAAGCTGGTCTGTGCAGACAGATCATGGAAAGTCAGGAACCTGCAAAGTCTCAGGTGGGAAAATTGGGCTTAAGTGATTGAGTGTTTTGGATTTATTTTGTGTTAATATTTGGATAATTTTGTATGTTAATATTCCTTGGGGTTTTCTATTTTTATTTTTAATAAGCTGAAGAATTATTCAAAATGACTTCGTTGATTTTGCACGGGCTCAGAGTTTCAGATGATGCCAGTGATTCACGTAGCTTTACAATGTGGTTGGTGTGAAGCTCGGTGCTGGGCCACGTAGATTTGACTCATCCTTCCAGGGGCGAGTCCTGTGGCACGCGGCCCAAGTCAGAGGCACCGATGGAGACCGTCTCTGCGAAGCCTAGAAGGTATCCCATGTTGTCCAAAGACAGACTCATGGGAGACTTGCCCGTCTGTACCGCGAGTGTCTCGGCCTCCAGAGCACAAAGCAGGCCCCTCTCCGGCCCTTCTCTGGCCTCTCTCTGGCCCTCTGGGGCAGCTGCAGACCTGGTGCCCTGTCTTCCCTTCCCAGAGGCTGTGCAGCTGGCATTTCCCTCCTCGTTAGACCTCAGGTGTTGGCGTGGGGAGACCCCGGGCCAGGGCGGGACTGGAGCATCCTGCTCTCTCCGCAGGCTCCCAGGAGATGGATCCGCTCCTGTGCTTTCAGCCCCCACCCTGACCCGGAGCCCCCAGTTTTAGATGCAAGAATAGGAAAACCTCACCACTGCCCACTCACACAGCAGCCCCGTCCAGGCCAGGGCCTCCTGGGGGTCTGGCCTGAGGTGGGAAAACCATGACTGTGTGCAGAGTTCACAAAGTTCTAGACTCACCATTGGCAGTGGTCACCTCCAAACACCCACACTTCCTGGGCGGAACCAGGGGGCTCTGTCCCCACCTGACTGCCCCAGACCTCTGGTTCCTCCCAGCACCCTCTCCATCCCAAGCAGGCATCCCCACTGAAGGATTCACAAAGTCCCTCAGCGGTTTCAGACCTCAGGAAGAAGAGGATACACATGCAAATCACTGCAGAACAAAGAAGAATTTAATAAGTGCCACGTGGGCAATGGGTTTCTGAAGAAGACAATTTAGGAAGTTTCACTAAATCTTCGAGTGTGGCTTTGATCCCTACCTCATGGAAGCTGTGTGTCCCGGGGACACTGCTCCCTCCCTCAGATGTACTGCCATCCTTCCTCTCTGACCCCGATGCCCACAAAACCAAGTGAGCTGGAAAAGGAAGATAATGAAAGACGGAGGATAAGAAAAAGGGGTGGAGGATGTGGCCAGGAAGGGACGAAGGAGAACATACAGACGAGTTAATTTTTCAAGGAACATGCATCCAAGGAAAAAGAACAGTGTTAAAACAGAAAAGAGGGTTCGTGGAACAAAACACAAACACAGGCAGACAAAAAACTCATGATTTTCCAGATATAATAAACCAGATAAAAGTTTTTAAAATAGGGAAGCAAAATGCTATGCTGGGATGCTGCCTTGGAAGGCGGATGTGTGTCAGACCACCAGGGCTGCTGCCATGATGTGGCATAAACTCACGGGCTTGAGTGGGAGAAGCGTGCTGTCTCGCCATCTGGAGGCTGGAGTCAGAGCCCAGGGTGTGTGCTGGGGAAGAATCCCCCCCTGCCCCCTGCCTCTTCCTGGTGCCTGGAGGCTCTCAGCCTGTCCTGCGGTCTCTGACTCTTTGGTTGCCTTGCATCTCTACATCATTCAGGACTTTGAATATATCTAGTTCTCCTGGAGATGCTGTGCTCTTAATGATTTTATTGAGAGGTCTTTGTGTCTTCGTCCTGTTTCACAAATTCAGCTTGCCGTTTCCAGAAGCCCTCTGTTGGTGCCCTCATCTGTGCTGCTCCCAGTGGCTGTTGGCTAGCAGACTGTGCGCGAGGGGCTCGTCTTGACGCAGGCATGTCCCCCACAAGGCTGACCTCACAGCTCTGGGACAGTCGGCTGTGTTGCTCTGCCTCCCCTGAACCGTCCTGTTTTCCACCAGTAACTGACCCCAGAGGTCCTGCTGCTACAGATCCTTGGTGCTTTTGTGGCACTTTCTTCCCCCAAACGCAGTCTTTTTCATTCCATTTCACTTCAGCAGGGATGTTCAGCCCAAGGACACCCTCATACAGCAGAACCTCAGCTACCCTTGTCCGTCATGTCGGATAATCCTCGCAGGGTGGCATGGGTGGGGTTCCTTCTCTACCAAACAAATCAGCTGTACCCTAGAGGAAGGGGCGGCTTCACAGTCGGTCACACATTCCACCCAGATGGGCCCCAGCCACAAAACAAACTCAAACTCAAACTCACATTTAAACACTTTTCGAATGAGCACATGACTCAGTGTCCTTTTTAAATGAATGAAATGGAAACTTAGTTTTCCATCTGTCTGACCCAAGGAAAGTCTTACAACAGATGTCTTCGAGATGCACATCTAAGAGGAACAGAACAAGAATGAGGAGCCCTGCTGAACAAATCAGAAGCACCAGCAAAGCCTGTGACCGCACACACGCTCACGTGCTGCAAGGGGAGAGAGAACTGCCGGCTGTGCCTGGTTTTCATCAACGTGCCTGCCAAATTTTAGTTCTTTTCAATTTCAGGGTTTAGTGTCTATAACATTTGCAATTTTCAATGTTCTTTGAATAAAGAGAGACAAGATGATCTGAACCTCTGTGAGACAAGATGATCTGCACCTCTGTTGCATTTTGTGGAGGGCACGCTGCAAATATCAGCTGCAGTAAAGCACCATTCTTTCCACTACAGGGGAAGACGGATCTTCTTCAGTCTGGGCCCAAAGTCATTATTACTTTAACAAAGAGATAGAGAGACAGGAAAGAGATTCTCTAAAGTACATGCAGTGGATTGTATCACTCAAAACCCCATCTGCGGAGAACCTCTACGTGAGCAGCTTACACCCCAGACGACACGCCGTCCACCAACTGCACCAACACCTAAGCGTTAGCCAGCCGTGACGCCAAAATGACTCATTCCAGTCTCCAGACTTCCCAGGAAGCGGACAGGTGAGACTCCAGAGCGTCTTGACAGCTTTGACCATCACCATCACCATTAATTACATGTCTGGAAGCGGCTGCAGAGATCTGGCCTACATCCTGTCACAGTGGTGTTCCCCTTAGGTACCTGGGAAGCAGACAGCAAAAGGACCAGGGTGTAGGAGTGAAATTCAGGACTGCCTTTTTGTCACTGGCTCACAGACGTGCAGGTCTAAGTGGAGAAATTATCAGCTAGCATGGATGGAGGACGCTTGCCGGTGGGTCGAGAAGACGTGGGCTGGACCCTTTCCGTCCACGGCACCAGCATCAGCAGTCGCTGAAAGAGATTATCTTCACCCATAAGTTTACAGAGGCTTGAATTCATTCTCTGAACTCCCACTCAAGGGTCACAATCATTTTTATGTTAAAAAGCAGGGGAAGCTTTTCTATTGTGATCAGAAATAAACTTCTTTTAAGTATCTCATCCTCAGTACCACAGAAGTAAGAGTGGCATTTTGTGGAAATAAATAAAGAGGTGGAAATACAAAGAGCCCTCAAGTGTAGCCCAGTGGGCACCCGTGTGCAAATCACAGAAGGACTGAGCCCCGTCTGCCACTTGGCAGGGCCACCTCCTCACTGGCCCTGACTCCATGACGGGTAATCTGAGCTTCAGTCTGTTCCTGGCCTGAGGTTGGCTCTGGCTGTCGTGGGCCCACATGTTTCTGGAAGACCAGCCTTGGCTTCTCCCCATGTGTCTGGTCACCAGAAGTCCAAGATGGAGCATGAGCCCTGCCCCAGGTCAGGGGTCCCACTGGCTTGTCCCGACGTGGGCAGGAGGGGTCCCACAGGACAGGGGTGCAGGTGGGAGTGGCTCACTGAGATGGGCCTTTTCCTGAAGATCCCGTCCCTGCAGTGCAGAGAAGGACTCAGTGTGCTGTTTTGACTAGACCAGGACCCTTCACTGTAATTTTCTGGGACATTGTCACAAACTGCAATGTCCATGGGGACTGGAGCGGACAGATGACTGGACAGAGAAGATGTGGTAGACACATGCAATGGAATATTATTTGGTTGTGAAAGGAACCAAATCTTGCTGTTTGCGACAACACAGACGGACCTTGAGGGTATTATGCTCAGTGAAGTTAGTCAGACAGAGAAAGACAAATACTGCATGATCTCACTTCTATGTGGAAGTAAAAAAGCTTACGGAAGCAGAAATCGGATTTGTGGTTATCAGAGGTGGAGGCTGGGGGTGAGGGGAGTTTGGAGGAAGTTGGTCAAAATGCACAAATATCCAGTAAAAAGGTAAATAAATACAAGGAATGTAGTGCACAGTGTGGTGTGTTATATATGAAAGATGTTAAAAGAGAAGATCCTAAAAGTTCTCATCACAAGGGTGTTTGTAACTATATGAGGAAATGGATGTTGACTAAATTAACTGTGATAACCATTTTGTAACATATTTGTGTCAAGTCATGTTGTACATCGTAAACTTACACAGTGCTGGAGGTCAACTATATTCAATAAGATTGGAAAGAAACTTACAAATCAACTGAAAAAAACAATAGTTATTTATCTTACTTGTTTTGAAGTGTAATAGTAATTCATGGGCATTATTAAAAGTCACTCCCCTAAACACAACTTCTCAGAATTTACAAATGTTTTCTTCTGTCTATTTCTCTATAATTTTACAATTGTATTTTTTATATGTTATTATATTATGCTTACTGCTTGGCAACATTTTTTTACTTAAGATATTAAACATTTTTCCATACCAACTTATATAAATCCACTTTATTCTTTTGAATAGCTACATGATATTCTTTTAATAAGACATAATTTATTTAATCATTTCCTACTGATAAAAATTTAGAATATTTAAACAATTTTCCTGTAACAAATAATGCCTTTATGGATGTCTTGCAAAGCCATCAGTTCTTCTGTTTTTTCCCAGAAATATAATTGCTGGGTTGAGGGTTATGCATTTTAAAAATCTTGATGTGTTAGGCCTATTGCCTTCTGATTCAGTTATCTCCTTCTCCAATAGTGCTGCATAACCAAACCCCACAAGCCTTACATTTAATAATCTAATAACGGTGCCTCTTGATCACGTGACCCCTCCTTGCGCTGCTGGTCTTGGCTGGCCCACCTGTGTGTCTGCATTCAGGCTGAGTAGGGGATGCGGGGTGGCCCTGGCTGGGAGGTAGGGTCCTCTGCTCTGCTCAGACATGTCCTGTCCTCCAGCAGAGCAGCCCGGCACATTCTTCTGGTACGTTCTCCTGGGGAGGGGGCAGAGAGAGAGGCCCATGCCTCTCATGTCCCTGCTTGCACTCTGCGAACACCCCAGGGGCTGCTGCAAGTCACAGGGCTGAGCCTGGACTCAGGATGGGAGGGAACCACCAGGTCGTGAGGCAAGGGGCTGATTTAGGGAGGGGTGCAGAACTGAGAACGTCTGAGCTACCCACCAGCCACACCCTCCAAAGAGTGGGAGCTCACTGACCGTCCTTCCAACATCAGATGAGAACCTTTATTTCACCACAGGCTTACTAACATTGGATGTTATCAATTTTAAAACTCTATGCTAACCTGGGAGACAAAATACTACATTAATCATGGCTTTCATTTTACTTCCTACGCCAGCAGTGGGGCGTGTCCATTTCCATACGTACACTGGCTATTTGCATTTCTTCTGTGAATCACCTCTGCACATACTTCTTCCATTTCTCCACTGGTTTCATTTTAAGAAAATGTTTAAATATTTTCTTCAAAAAAGCAAGGTCTCAATTTTCCTTTCCTAGACCACTATTTTATTCATAAAGGTGAAATGGAAGATAAAACAGGTAATTCAAGCAAGTAAAATCTTTACTTTGCACTCAATTATCTGGATATTCCTAGGGCAAATTATGAATAATCTTCATAATTTCTTTAATTCTCTGCTTTACCCAGTTTCAGCCAAGAAAAATTAGATTATTTCCATTGTACTTTGAAGAATTAAAAAATGAAACACTGTTCCACTTTGTCCTTAACAAAACAAAAAATCTAATACTAGAAATCAACCCCACCTTTCTAGACTCAGCAGGTGTCAAAGCCTTTCTTACTGTTTTTTGCCTAAAATCTTCCAAAGCTTTCTATTGGGCACACACTCTTTTTGGTCATTTTGGTTGAACTGATGAGTCCAGTTGTGGAAGAAAAGAGGGTTCTCAGGTCAGCTCTGTTCAGCCTCCTCCAAACATCGCCCCATCCTCAGGAAGGTTGGGAGGACCCCAGGAGGGGGCAGTGGGATGCCAGCCAAGGGTTCAACCAAGAAGACAGGCTATTCCAATTAGAAGAGAAATAAAAATGATAAAGGTACAATCATTATTTACAGAAGCTACAATTAGCCCTCTAGAAATTAAAAAGAAATAAAATTAAATTTAAATTTTTGGAAAAGTGGCTGCATGTAAATTCAAGTTTTAGATTTCAGTAACAGGCCTATATACACTAGCAACAATGACAAATTAGAAAACATGGAAAGAGAGAGATGTGTGTGCTACCATTTTTGACAGAATCTAAAAAAATAAAAGTCTTTGAAAAGTTTAAAGAAAAGGGTAAATGGCATATGTGACAACTACACAATGTTTTTATGCGATAAGGAAGGACTTCCATTTCTAATAATGACTAATAATACTAATATTCATGACTGCTGGACCACACACTTGCAAGGAACAACTACAACATCCAGACATCACACAAAGGCAGCTGCCTGCAGGTCCAGAGAAGCTCATGGATTCCAGGGCTGTCCACCCCAGAGAAGGGCCCTTGTACAGGTCAGTGCCTGTCTCTGTAGCTCTTAGGACCAGACATGATGGGCCTCATGCACAGGGCCCCACAGGGGCTGGTGGTGAAGGCGTGGGGAACCAGACAGCAGAATCCAGAGACCATGACCTCCAGAGGGAGAGAGGGAGAGAATCCTATAAGGGAAATCTAGAGAGGGGATCCCCAAATCCTGTCTGTCTCTGAGCTACACACATGCGGGGCAGACTCTGAGAACAACCACTCAGGAACAAAGATCTGAGCGAGGCAGGTTCTGCAGCCCCACAGGACAGCTGTTTCTAAAACTGAGAACCAACAGAGGAAAGGAGCAGAAGCCTGAGTCTTCACAGCTTAATGTTTTGAATGTCCACAATTTCCAAAATTATCTTACAAACAAACAGAAAACCCAGGTAAGTGGAACTCATCCTCCAGAGAAAAGAAAATAAATTGATATCAAGCCTGAGATGACTCAGATTTGTAACTAACAGGCAAAGATTTTAAAGTAGATGTTATAACTATCACCAGTGGAAAAAAACATGTTCACTAAGAAATGGAAATGACAAAAAAGGAACCAAAAGAAAATTTCTAGAACTGAAAAAACTTAAATAAAAAATTCACTGGACAGACTTAATAGCCAAATGGAGTTGACAGGAGAAAGAATAAGCAAAACCTGATCAATAAACAGAAATGATACAGTGAGAAGAACCAAGAGCATTAGGATTGATTTAAAAAAGATGGAATCCTGAGGGACCTATTAGGTGAGATCAAACAATCTTGCACATGTACAACTGAAGACCAAGAGGGAGAGGAGAAAGAATGGCACGGGGAAAGTATTTGAGGAAACAATGGCTGAATTTTTTTCATCTTATAAAAGACATAACTTTACAGATTTAAGATGTTCAGTACAGCCAAGCTGGACAAATTTAAGAAGGTCATCCTGAGGCTCATCACAGTCAAACTACTGAAGCTGAACTGGAGACTAACTTGTGAAAGGACAGAAAAACATAACACATTAAATATGGGGATGATAATTCAGTTATTGGCTGTTGTTTCCTCAAATGTGAATGAGGCCAGGAAAAAGGAAGCTGTTGACCCAGAATTCTCTAGTGAAAATATCCTTCAAGAATCAAGGCAAAGTTAAGTTTATTTTTGCAAATAGGCAGCTGGGAACTTCCGATTTCAAGCTCCTCTTCAAATTCGCCACTCTGTCTTAACAAAAAGTAAAAAACCAAACAGAATTAAAAAGTCAGCAACTGTTCTTGAATCTGAAAGAGAGGAAATAACACCTGGCAAGCCGCTGCCCCCAAGACTGGAGAAACGTACCGGCACAGAGAATCACAGTTACTGAGCAGGAACCCGGGGCAGACAACACCATGGGGAACAATGAGGGTAGGAAAACCTAAATGTAACTGATGAATTCCTGGAGGCTCTGTGGGGACCCAACCATAGGGACTCCACACTTTGTGAGCTTTATCCCCAGGATCTCTACCAGCCTCCCATGGTGAGTATCTGAGGGAGCTCCCCTCAGGTCTCCAGCAGAGAAAGGGGGGAAGAACCACTTTAAAATACTCCAGAGCACCATGTTCCCTTAACAAGGCCTGCCCTCAGGGAAAACTAGTTAACCTGAGACTAACCTGCTGGAGTATCATCAGAGCCTAACTGACCTAGGGAAGGGGAAATGCACTCCAGTCTACTCTACCCATCCTGTCCTACCTATGGGAGGAAAAAGAGTGAGAAACACTTGTGAAGTTCACAGTCCAGAGGCACAGGCTTCACTAAAGGATCTAGACCCAAGCATAGGACTACAGAACGCTTCCTCTCCCCCCACACCTCACCACCACATCACCAGCGGCCTATCAGCAGCAGCTCCTGTTAATCAGTACAATTTGTTCAGACACCAAGAAAAAACTATGAGACAAAGGCAAAAACACACAATTTGAAGAAACAGAGCAAACATCAGAACCAGACATGGCAGGATGTTAGAATTATCAGACTGGGAATTTAAAACAACTATGATTAACATGCCATGGGGTTCAAATTGGATAAAGTAGACAGCATGCAAGAACTGATGGGCAACATAAGCAGAGAGATGGAAATCCTAAGAAAGAGCCAAAAAGAAATGCTAGAGATCACAAACACTGGACTGAAGAATGCCTTTGATGTTCTTATTAGTGTGTGTTTGTGTGTGTGTGTGTGTGTGTGTGTGTGTGTGTGTGAGAGATAGATGCAAAGTCCTCAACAAAATGTTAGCAAATTGAATAAAAACATGACTTAAAAAATTATATACCACAACTCAGTGGGATTTATCTCAGGTATGCAAGACTGGTCCACTACTCATAAATCAATTAATGTAATCTAGCACATGAATAGTCTAAAAAAGAAAAATCATTGGTCAGATCAATGGATACAGAAAAAGAATTTGACAAAATCCAACACCCATTCATGATAAAAACTCTCAGTAAATTAAGAATAGAGGGAAACTTTCTTAACTTGATAAAGGCTCTCTACAAAAAAACCTGTGGCTAATGTCATAGTTAATGGTGAGAAACTTGAAGCTTTCCCACTAAGCTCAGGTACAAGGCAAGGATGTCCCCTCCCACTACTCTTCTACATGATACTGAAAGTCCTTGCAAATGTAGTAAGTCGAGAAAAGGAAGGGAAAGGTATACAGTTTGGGAAGGAAAAAATAAAACTGTATTTGTTTGCAGATGGCATGACTGTCTACACAGAAGGACAGTCCAAAAGAATCAACAATAATGAAGAATCTCCTGGAAGTAATAAGTGATTGTAGCAACATTGTAAGATACAAGGCTAATATGCAAAAGTCAGTTGTAGGGGGAAGGGTGTAGCTCAAGTGGTAGAGCACGTGCTTAGCATGCACAAGGTCCTGGGTTCAATCCCCAGTACCTCCACTAAAAGTAAACAAACCTAATTACCTCCCCCTACCAAAATAAAATAATTAAATGATAAATAAATATTTTTTAAAAGATCAATTGTTTTCCTGTATGCCAACAATGAAAAGTGAAAACTGAAATTTAAAAAATAATACCATTTATATTAGAAACACCAAAACTGAAATACTTAGGTACAAATACAATGAAATTTATAACTATAACACTCTGATGAACAAATCAAAGAACTAAGCAGAAAATATTCCATGTTCATGGATAGGAAGATGCAATATTGTCAGGAGGTCAGTTTTCCCAGATTGATCTACAGATTCAATCCATCCCATCAAAATACCAGCAGGTTATTTTGTGAATATCAACAAACTAATTCTAAATTTTATAGAGACCCAGAAAGGACAGCACATTGCTGAAGGAGAAGAACAAAGTTGTAGGACTGACATCACCAGACTTCAAGATTTATTATAAAGCTACAATAATCAAAACAGTGTAATGTTGGTGAAAGAGTAGACAGACATGTCGATGGAGCAGAACGGAGAGCCAGGAGTAGACCCACATGAATACAGTCAGCCCACCTTTGATGAAGGAGCAAGGCGACACAAGCAGTGAAGACAGTGTCTTCAACAAGTGGTGCTGAAATACTGTGGATGTACACACTCAAAAATTTTAATCTAGACATCAGTCTTACACCTTTCATTAAAAAATAACTCAAAGACATCATAGACCTACATGTAAAGGCAAAACTAAAATTCCCAGAAGGTAACAAGGGAGAGAACCTAGATGGCCTTGGGGATGATGATGCCTTTTTTGATACAACACCAATGACACGATATATCAAAGGAAGAATTGATAAGCTGGACTTCATTGAAATTTAAAACTTCTGCTCTGTGAAAGACAATAACAAGAGAATTAGAAGACAAGCCACAGACTGGGAGAAAATATTTGTGAAAGACGTATCTAATAAAGGACTGTTGCCCAAAATATACAAGAACCCTTAAAACTCAACAATAAGAAAACAAACAGATATGGGTCAAAGACCTGAGGAGACATCTCATCAAAGAAGATATTCAAACAGCAAATAAGCATATGGAAATATGCTCCACATTATGTCATCAGAGAAATGCAAATTAAAATGACATAACACTATGTACCTATTAGAACGTCCCAAAATCCAGAACACTGACAACACCAAATGCTGACAAATATGGGGAGCCACACAAACCCTCACTCGTTGCTGGTGGGAATGCAAAATGGTGCAGCCACTTTGGAAGACAATTTGGCAGTTTCTTACAAAACTAAACATACTCTTTCTTACCATACGATCCAGCAATTGTGCTCCCTGATGTTTACCCAAATCAGCTGAAAACTTATGTCCTCACAAAAACCTGCATATGGATCTATAGCAGCTTTATTCATAATTGCCAAAACTCGTACAGCCACTTTGGAAGACAATTTGGCAGTTTCTTACAAAACTGAACACACTCTTGTCATGTGATCCAGCAATTACACTCCATGGTATTTACCCCAAGGAGTTGAAAATGTATGTCCACACAAAAACCTGCACATGGACTCATAGCAGCTTTATTTATAATAGCCAAAACTTGGAAACCACCAAGATGTCCTATAGTAGGTGAATGGATAAGTAAACTGTGGCACATACAGACATTGAATACTATTGAGTGCTAAAAAGAAATGTGCTATCCAGCCATGAAAAGACCTCATGAAACTGTAAATGTATATTACTAAGTGAAAGAAGCCAGTCTGGAAAATTACGGACTGTATGGTTTCAAATTTATGACATTCTGGAAAAGGTATAACTATGGAGAAAGTAAAAATATCAGTGGTTTCCAAGGACTGGGCCTGGATAGGGATGAGTAGGTGGAACACGGGGGACTTTTAGGGCAGTGACACTACTCTGTAAGATACTATAATTGTGGACACACGTCACAATACATCTGTCCAAACACGTAGAACATACGACACCAGAGTGAACCCCAACGTAAACTATGACCTCTGGGTGATTGTGATGTGTCTGTGGAGGTGCATCCTTGGTAAACACACACATACATTAAAAGTCCCACTCTGGTGAGTGGTGTTTGTAATGGGAGGGACCATGCAGGTGTGGCATCAGGGGGTATGTGGAAATTTCTGTACCTTCCTCTCAATTTTAATGTAAACCTTAAACTACTCTAAAATATAAAGTGTAAAAAAAGAATCAAAACAAAATACCTTCTCATATAACAGAAAATACTTTGTTACCAGCAAATTAATACCACAAGGAATATGAAAGTAAGTTCTTCAGAATGAAAGGAGTTGATGTCAGATGGAAACTTGGACTGTCAGAAGTGAATGAAGAGCATAAGAAATGGTACATATCTGGCCAAATACAAGTATGTTTTATTTGCCTTTAATTTATTTATACTACATATGACTATTTAAAGCAAACAATATAACATACCTTGTGGAGTTCATAATATGTATAGATAAAATATATTTTACATTTATAGCATAAAGAATGTGGGGTGGGAGAAGTATGGACCTATAATTGCAAGATTTCTACATTTTATGTGAATTATTAAAATAGCAACTGTAATTAGAATGTGAAAAGTTACAAATGTAAAATACAGGTTTCTCTTTTAATAGAGTAAGCACATTGCTCCTTGTCTCTCCACTAAATGCAGCCTTACGTATAAAAAATAAAACCTGAATACAATGCATGGGGCAAATAACTGAGGTCCCTGAAGATAAACAGTAGCAGGCAGACTGGAGAAGAAGAGCAGAGTTTGAAATATCACCAAACTAGCAGTGAGTTTACCATATTTTTCCTTCAGTGTGATCTACCCTGGGCACAGTGTAGTGTAAAATCCTGAGCACAGAGTACAGGACAGAGGCTTCAGAAGAGGCTGCCCAATTCTGAGCTGAGTAATGGGAAAGGATCTCCTAATACTCAGAAATCTCCCATTTTTCCTTCCATCCATTCATGCACATCCAAGTCTCTAAGCTACATTGAAGTAGCAGAATGTACAACAGCAATGATCAAGGTCTGCCCACAGGAGCTTGAAACTGGAGGGAGCAGAACCATCCTTTCCACTTGGAGGAGCTGTGGTGGAAAGAGGGAAGCATGAATCACTGCTTACTTTCTCTCTCCTCTGATCGGTTGGGCCTGGAAACATGATCAGCTGCATGAAGTGTAAGCAGAGGAAGGTAGGTGAAGCCCCAGTTTCTGGCTGAGGAATTGAAGTGGGGCACTTCAGGGAGCTTGAAAAGTACCAGGGAACTTGTGGAGAAGTAGGATCTCAGGAAAGTGAATCCATAAATTTGCTTATGAATGTCTGGGATCACCCTTGAAGTGTGAATGCATAGATCTGACCTTAAACATATATAAAACTTCCATAGGATTTAAATAGGACCTAGAGTCCCATAACATGATGCTCAAATTATCCAGGATACAATCCAAAATTACTGGACATAAGAACCAGTAAAATCTCAAGTTGGATGGAGGGGGTGACAATCAACAGACAATGATGCTGAGATGACACAGGTGTTGGTATTACTTGACAAGACTTTAAAGCAATAAAAATGCTCCAGGAAGTAAGGGTTAATGCTCTTGAAAGAAAATACAGAAAGTGAGAGCAAAGAAGTAGAAGACATAGTTAAAAACTAAATGGAAAATTTATAACTGAAAAGTACAGTCATGGAAAATTTAAGATAGTCTCAATAGCAGAGTGGAAATGATGGGAGGAAGAAGACAGTGCAGCTGAAGGATCAATAGAAACTATTCAATCTGAACAATGGAGTGAAGAGATTGAAAAGAAAATGACATTTTCAGGGACTTACGTGGCAACATCAAAATGTCTAACATTTATGCCACCAGAGTCCCAGGAGAGATGAAAGAGTGTGGTGCAGAAAAGGCATTTGAAGAACAGTGGCTGCAAAATTCTGACATTTGACAAAAGACAAAAACTTCCATGTCTTTTGAGTTTTAAGAGACTCAGTGAACACCAAATAAGAGAAGTCTAAAGAAACACACACTCAACCACAGCATAATTACACAGCTGAAAACTAAAGACAAAAAAACTTTGAAAGCAACCAAAGTAAAATGACACATTACTCACAGGGGAACACAGATTCAAATGAGTGCAGATTTCTCATCAGAAACCATGGAGGCCAGAAGAAAGTGAAGCTTTTTTTTTTTTTTTTTTTTTTTTTAATCCTGGAAGAAAAGAACAGTCAACTCAGAATTCTATATCCAGTGAAAAATATCCTTCAAGAACCAAGATGAAATAACCATATTCTCAGATGAAGCAAAATTAAGAGAATTCATTGCCAATAGGTCTGTTACAAAATAAATTCTAAAGGGAGTTTCTTTAGACAGAAGGAAAATGAAACCATAAAGAACCTTGGAACATCTGGGCAAATATTACAGACTGTTCTCCTCTTGAGTCCTTGGCAGTTAGTATGGTAATTGAAAGCAAAAATTAAAACATTCTCTGATTGGTTTCTCAGTGTGTAAATGTAATATATAAAACAATTGCAACATAAAGTGTGGAAGGGGTAAAGAAACCTACGTGGTGATGAGGGTTCCACATTCCATTTGAAGTGGTAAAATGGTGGTTATAGCTTGACTGTGAAAGTTAAATATGTGTATTCTAGTCCCTAGAGCATTCCTTAAGGAGAGAAAACTATACAAAGAGATAAAACCACACTGGATAAAATAAATATTAAAATGTTCAAATAACAAACAAGAAAGCAGGGAAGGGGAAAACAGGAACAGAAACCAGAAGGAACAAGCAGAAAACAACTAATAAAATCTTGACCTAAATCCAAGCATATCAATAATGACATTAAACATAAATCACCTAAGTACACCAATTAAAAGACAGAAATTTTTAGAATATAGGAAAAAATGACCTAATCATATGCTGCCTACAAGAAATTAACTTCCAATATATTGATATCGTCAGTTTAAGGGTAGAAGAATGGAAAACATATGGTATGAAAATGCCAATCAAAATAAAGCAGGAAAGTGACATCAGTAAAATGGTGGAGTAGGCAGAACCAAGTTTGCATCCTCCCAAAGAAACACTGAAAAACCAGCAGATACTGCTTGAAAACACTACAAGTCAGACTACCAACATGCAGACATTCGGGGCAATTCCTCATTCAATGTCCTCATTCAAGTGCAGCTATGCATACTGAGGAATTTAGAACACAATGCAAACGCCCAGGCAAGATGCATGCTCAGAAAAGACCTGAGAAGACCCTAAATTTTCACCTTGGGCTTGTTCATTACAAGCTTGGCTAATAGTTGAACGAGGGTCCTGGCACAGAACCAATTTTCAAAGATTGTTAGAGGTCTGTCTGTCTGTCTCTGCATCTCTTTCACTCTCTGTTTCTCTGTCTCTGTCTCTGTCACTCTTTCTGTATCTCCCCCCTCCACCTCTGTTTTTGTTCGTGTTCTTAGTTCCTGGAATTCCAGGAAATCTCTGTAAAAACACTAGCTGAACAAAGCTGAAGATCAAAGACTTCAGCATACACATTAGCAGGGAATACAGTCTTTGAAATAACAGTTTGGGAAAGGATTAAAACAAATAGACAACATCTGACAACCAAAAACCTAGCAAGCCCTCGGAAAATCAGGGAGCCTGACTTTCAGGGTAATCACCTTTATAATACTCAAATGTCATTTTTAGTAGCAGCAGCAACAACAAAAGGCATACAAAGACACAGGAGAGCATGGCCCATTCAAAGGAACAAAATAATTGACAGAAATAACCTCTATGGAAGCCCAGAAATCAGATTTATCCAATAAATATTTTTTAATAACTGTTCTAAATATTTTCAATGACCTAAAAGAAAACATAGACAAGTAACTAAAGCAAATTAGGAAAGTGATGTGTAAATAAAATGAGAATATCAATAAAAAGATTGAAGAAACATAAAAAGGAACCAAAAAAATTCTAGAGCAGAATACAACAATTAAAATGAAAATTTACTAGGGAGGATCAACAGCAGGTTTGAGCAGACAGAAGAATCAGCAAACTCAAGACAGAACAAAGAAAATTATTCAGCATAAAAATGTAGAAAGAAAAAAGAATAAAGAAAAGTGAACATAGCCCAGGGGGCTTGGGGCAACACTGTCAAGTGAACTGGCATGTACATATGGAAGTCCCAGGAGGAGAGAGAAAGTGAGGAAAGAATATTTAAAGAAATAACAGTAAACAAATAAACAAACAAAAAAGTCCCAAGTTTGATGAAAGACATGAAGCTACAAATCCAGGGTGTTCAATGAACTCCAACTAGGTTGAACTCAAAGAGACCTATGTGAGACACATTATAATAAAACTGTCAAAAGACAAAGAGAAAATGCTGAAAGTAACAAAGGAAGAGTGGCTCATCAAGTACATGGAGTCTTCAGTAAGATTAACAGCCAATTTCTCATCAGAAACCTTGGGAGCCAAAAGAGAGAGGGTTGACATTTTTAAAGTGTTGGGGAAAAAAAAAACTGTCAACAGAAAATTCTATATTTGGCAGAGCTGGCCATTAAAAATGAGGTATAGACAAGACATTCCCTGAAAAACAAAATCTGAGGGGGCTCATTACCACTAGACATGCCCTATGAGAAATGTTAAAGGTAGTCCTTCAGATAGAAATGAAAGGACACTAGGTAGCAACTCAAAGCTGTATAAAGAAATGAAGACTTCCAGTGAATGTAAATACATGTACAAATATAAAAAGTATTACTGTATTTTGGTTTGTATTTCTACTTTTTTCCATTAAATTAAAATACACATTTATGAGTCTATATTATTGGGTATAAATGTATAAAGATGTAATTTTGTGACAACAATAATATAAACTGGGGAGAGCACACTTGTATAGGAGTAGTTTTGTATGCTTTTAAATATAAATTGGTAAGAACTCAAAATAGATTACTTTAAATTTAGGATGTTAAACATAATCTCCATGGTAACCACAAAGAAAACCTCTTTAAAAATATACACACAAAAGGCAATGAAAAGGGGATCAAATGGTTTACTATTAAAAAAAAAATCAACTAAACACAAAAGAAGACAGTAATGGAGGAAATGAGGGCTAAAAAAGATGCAAGACATACAGAAAACAAAGAGCAAGATGGCAGAAGTAAATTATTTCTTATCAGTAATTGCTTTAACTCTTTAATCAAAAGGCAGACGTTGTAGAATGGATGAAAAACATGATCCAACTATATGCTGCCTACAAGAGACGCACTTGAAATGCAAAAACACAAATAGATTGAAAGTAGAAAAGTTGAAAAGACGCTTCATACAAATAGTAAGCAAAAGGGAACTAGGGTGGTTATATCAGACAAAATAACCTTGAAATAAAAAACTGTTAAGAGAGTCAAGAAATACATTACATATTAATAAATGAATCAAACAAAGAGCCCCCAGTATATGAAGTAAACAATTGATACAACTGAAGGGAGAGATAAAGAGTTACAAATAAGAGCAGGAGACTTAAATACACCAAGCGCAATAATGGATAGATACGTATACAGAAATTAACAATGAGATAGAGAACTCAAACGACACTCTAAACCAACTATGTGGAACAGACAATATGGAACACTCTACCGAACAACAGAATACACATTTCTCTCAAGTGCACTGGAACATGCTCCAGGATAAAGCATACGTTAGGCCACAAAACAATACTCAATAAATTTAGAACAATTGAAATCATACAAAGTATCTTTTCTGATCACAGTGAAATGAAGCTAGAAACAATAACAAAGGGAAACTGGAAAGTTCATAAATACGTGGCAATTAAACAACATAGTCTCACAACCAGTGCATCAAAAGAGAAGTCACGAGGGAAATGACAAAATACTCAGGGATGAATGAAAAATAATACAACACACCAGAACTTACGGGCTGCAGCAAAGCCAGTGCTCAGAGCAAAATTTATAGTTGTAAATGTCTAAAATTAAAAGGAATATCTCAGATCAATAGTCTAACTTTACTTTTGAGGAACTAGTAAAAGAAGAGAAAGCCAAACTGAAAGCTAGCAGAAGAAAGGAAATAATAAAGATCAGAGAGAATACAGATAGATAGCAAAATAATAAAATCAATAAAACCAAAAGACGGTTCTTTGAAAAGATCAACAAAGTTGACAAATCTGGATTGACAAAGGAAAAAGAAAGAGAAAATGCTAATCAACCAAAATCAGACATGAAAGTGAAACATCACTATTGATCTTACAGAAATAGAAAGGACTGTAAAAGAACACTATAAGCAATTGTATGCCAACAAATTGAATTGCCTAAATGAAATGGACAGACTCCTATAAACACACAAATTACCTAACCAGACTCATTATGAAATGTTCATGAAAATCTCAACAGACCTATAACAAGTAGAGATTGAATCAGTAATCAAATATCTGCTAACAAAGAAAAGTCCAGGACCAGATGGCTCCACTGTAAATTTTACCAAACATTTAAAGAAAAACTCAGCAATCTTTCTCGAACTCTTCCAGAAAATAAAAAAGGAGAGAACACTTCCTAACTCATTCAGTGAACCTAGCATTACCCTGATACCAAAACCATACAAGGACTTCACAAGAGAAAAAAAACAACTACAGACCAATATCCCTTATGAATATTGATTTTTAAACACTCAATAAAATATTAACAAAATAAATCCAAGAGCATATTAAAAGGATTATGTACCACATAACCAAGTGGGATTTATACCAGAAAAGCAACAGTGGTTCAACATAAGAAAATCAATCAGTATAGTACATCTCATCAATAGAACAAAGGAAATAAGCCAAAGGATCATCTAAATTGATATAAAAATGCATTTGAAAAAATTTAACACACTTTCATGATAAAAACATTCATAAAACTAGGAACATAAGAGAACTTCCTCAACATGATAAAGGACGTTTACTAAAAACCCAAGCTAATATTATACTCAATAGTGAAAAATCAAACTATTTCCCTCTAAGACTAAAAACAAGACAAAGATGATCACTTTTAATTTTTCAGTTCAGTATTATACTGGTAATCCTAGCCAAAGCAATAAGAAAAGGGTAAGAAACAAAAGGCATCTCAAATGGAAAGGAAGAATTTAAATTATCTCCATTTGCAGATAACATAGTCCTATATACAGAAAAACCCCCCAAATCCACAATACAGTTAATAAACCTCACAAGGGAACTCAGCAAAGTTGCAGGGTATAAGATCAATACGCAAGAGCCAGTTGTATTTCTGTACACATGCAATGAACAGTCTGCAAAGGAAATTAAGAAAGCAATTCAATATGTAATAGCATTTAAAAGAATAAAATACACAGCAATAAACTTAACCAAGGTGGGGAAAGGCCTGTACACTGAAAACTACAGAGTATTGCTGAAATAAATTAAAGAAAACCTCCATAAATGGAAAGACATCCCTTGTTCATGGACAGACAATATTGTTAAGATGTCAATATTACTTGAAGTGGTCTGCAGAGTCAATGCAATCCCTATAAAATTCCAACAGCCTTTTTTGCAGAAATGAAAATGATGATCCTCAAATTCCTGTGAAATTGCAACGGGCCCTGAAAGGCCAAAACAACCTTGAAAAAGAACAAAGCTGGATGGCTCATCCTTCCTGTGTTTTTACACACTGAGCCTGTAAGAATTATCAATTTATTGCAATCAAGCTTGACGTGAGGAAACCAGCAAAGATCTTGAAGCTTTCTCATTACCAAAAGACTACAAATATTCTTGTAGACAAGCGAGTTACAGAAAATGCAGTTTCCCTAGACAAGTTATTAGTTTGTATAGCCCCAAAACTGTTACATTCCACAGGAGATTAAGTATTTGAAATTAAATATTTACAATCCAGATGACACAAAATGGCACAAAATGGAATTTCTAGGGAATAAATTCTCCAAGTCATGAGGATAAGATCTAGAATGGGTATTAATGTCAACACAAAAGGACTTTGACCCAACTTGGGTTAAGATTTACTTTCTTACAGATTCAATGCAATTGCTGTCAAAATCCCAATGACATTTTTTTGCAGATGTAGAGAAGTCTATCCTAAAATTTATATAGAATGTCAAGGGACGCAGGAGACCCAAAACAATCTCAAAAAAGAACAAAGCTGAAAGTCTCAAACTTCCTCATTTCAGAAATTACTGCAAAGCTACAGTAATTGAAACAGTGCAGTACTGGCAAAAAGACCAGTAAAACAGTGGAAGACAATGGACAGCCCAGAAATAAACCCTCACATGTGGAGCCAAATGAGTTTCAACAAGGGTGCCAAGACCACTAAGCAGGTGCAAGAACAGTCTTTTCAACAAATGGTGTTGAGAAAACTGGATATCCACAAATGAAAGAATGACACTGGACCCTAAAATATATTACACACAAAAATTAATTCCAAATGGATCAAAGACCTAACTGAAAGAGTTAAAACTATAAAAACTCTTAGGAGAAAGCACAAGGGATATTTTCATGATTTTTAATTTGGAAGTGATTTCTGTATATGACACCAAAAGCACAGGCAACAAATGGGGAAAAAAAAGTAAACTAGACTACATCACAATTTAAAACTTCTGTGCATCGAGAGACACAATCAACAGAGCGAAAAGGCAACCCCTGGATTGGAAGAAAATATTTGGAAATTATATATCTGCTAAGGAGTTAATACCCAGAATATATAAAGAACTCTTACAACTCAGTAACAACAACAAAAAACAACCCTTTAAAAATGGGCCAAAGACTTGAATAGACGTTTCCCCAAAGAAGATACATAAGTGGCCAAAAACCACATGTAAAGGTGTTCAGTGTTACTGATTATTAGGTGAATGCAAATCAGAACCACAATGAGATACCACCTCATACCCATTAGGATGGCTACCATCACAAAAACAGAAAATAAGTCATGTTGGCGAGGATGCAGAGAAATTGGAATACTTGTGCACCGTTGATGGGAATGTAAAGTGATACAGCTGCTGTAGAAAATAGTATGGTGGTTTCTCAAAAAAAAAAAAACACTTAGAATCAGCATATGATTCAGCAATTCCATTTTTGTGTATGTACCTAAAAGAATTGAAAGCAGAGATTCAAACAGATTTCTGTGCACTCATGTTTATAACAACATTATTCACAACAGTCAGAAGCTGAAAGAAACCCAACTGTCCATCAGTGGATGAATGGATAAACAAAATGTGATATTATATGTATAACGGGACATCATTCAGCCATAAAAAGGAACAAAATTCTGACACAGGCTACAACATAGATAAGCTTTGATGACATTTTTGTAAGTAAAATAAGTCAGCCCCAAAATGACTGATGTTACATGATTCCAGTTATATGAAGTAGCTGATGTAGTCAGATTCATGGAGACAGTAGAATGGTGATCACCAGAGCCTGAGGGCAGGCGAGAATGGAGAATTACTGTTTAACGGGGACAGAGTTTCAGTTTTACGAGATGGAGAGTTGTAGATGTGGATGGTGGTGATGGTGCACAACTATGTGAATGTATCTAATGTGAGCAAACTGTACAGTCAAAAATAGTTAAGATGATGGATTTTAGGCAGGAGGGTATATATAGCTCAGAGGCAGAGTGCGTGCTTAGCAAGCATGAGGTTCTGGCTTCAACCCCTAGTACCTCCATTAAAAATAAATAAATAAACCTAATTGCCTTCCCCCCGTAAATAAATAAATTTCATGTTATGTATATTTCACCACAATTTTAAAAAACCCAAAGATGTACATTCTTGGGATCTTTACATGCTCTACAAGTGTTTGCAAACTTTATCCTTGATTTCTTTTCCTACCTGAGTCAACAATCCTTATCTTCCCAAGTTTCTTGCTAATAAATGCTAATAAAAGGCTCTCAATCTCTGGTATATGCTTGATTTTTTTTTTGAGCCAGGTAAATATAAGTTTATGGAACTTATTGAACATGTGACTTGTTGAATCAAAGAATGTACGGTTTACAGTTTCGATTACATAGTATTTCTGGATAAACTCAGCAAACTTCATAATGAATGAAGTAGTGCTGAAAAGCGTTCTCTTTAAGAATCAAACAAGACAGATACCTGCTCGCTCTGCTTCTGTTCAGCGCTGTTGAAGCCCTTGCACTAAAGAAAAAGCAATACAAAGAATACTGTTGTAAAAGAAAAGACGAATTATCCCTATTGACAGCTGTGATGGTGCGCTTCAAAATGACCCCCAAAATACACAGACAAAGTGTTAAAATTAAGGTGAAAACTTGTCAAAGTTGCGAGATTTAAGATCAATATGCAAAACTCAATAATTAAATTTATATGTATATAATAATAATATATAGGAAATACAATTTGTTAAAAACACTTATAATAGCAATTAAGAAAAAGTTACCTAGTACAATTGTCACTGAAGTTGATCTTCACCCTCTGTTTTTGGCCCAAATTTGCTACTTGGTGTTGGCTTTGGATGTGAGAAGGTCAGATGTCTACTTTCATGTCATTTCTTGGATACCTGAACCTGTGTGTGACCACAAGGCCATGCAGGTTACCATTAGCAATACAGACAAAGCATGCTGTTAGATTTTATTGCTAATATCTGTCTTTAATTTACAAATATAAGTGAGCATTCTGCATATAACTTGGAGGGAAAAATCTTAGGTTCTTCCCATGTTGAAATGTTGGTTGTAATGTAACTGTGTATTTATTACCGCAGGAGTAAAATTCCACAGACATTAATGATGATTATGAAAGTAGTTAATTTTACACAGAAAAACAATGATACGGAGCTTCCAAATAGCTAAATAAATAAGGGAAAAGACTGCAGGTTAATAAGCATATTAAGAGAATGCATTAGTGAGATTGACTTAGGATGAACATTATAACATTTTTGAACTAAGAAATGTTCCTAAAACTTTTGCAATTATACAAGCACAAAGCTAAGGATTAGATCGTGTAATTACTCTAGTTATCATAGAAGTGTTTGGCATACCAGCACTCATTACACTAAACAAAATAATCTTTAACCTGCATTTAATTTTCAGTTACTTAATTTCACTTAAAACATGAGATCTTTGAGGAAAATTATTGTTTGATAATCCTTCACATCTCATGAAGATAAATTTAAAATATATTGTTATGTTTGCCACTTCAAATTTTCTCTAGGAAGAAAAGATCTAGCCAATAAGACATAAAAAACATGAAGATAAAAGTCTTAGAGAAGAAACTGATATTCCTCAAAAACATCTTGCTTTTCCCTGCATCTCATTTGGAAGTGAGGGCACTGCCAGCGGGCCGTTTGTGAGCTGTGGGAGCAGTCTAACAGTTGTTGGCTCTGAGAACTGACTGTTCCTGCATTATAGTATCAAACTTTTTGTACTAAAATTTTATTATAAAATTGAAATATTTTTTCATAACATGAATTTCCTGATAAAATTTTATATTTATGCATGTGTTTCACAGATTTAGTTTTAGTTTACTTTATTAGTTTTCTGAAATCAGATTTTTCCATGGCTTTGGCCAAATATCTGTTTTGGCATTTGGTTATTCAGTATTTGGCAAAAAAATGTATTTGACACACTTCTAGTAACTCTAAATATAATGAAAAAATTATTTGTAAGACCATTATTGAGAAAAAATTATTTGAAGACCATTAAAGAATACCTTAAAGAAATATATTTATGAATAGAAAAACCCAAGTTTATACAGATTTTATTTTCCCCTATTGATATATAGATTCAATGCAATTTTTAATAAAAATCCCTAGAGGTGTTTTTGTGGAACTTGATGAGTTAACTATAAAATTTCTATGGAAAGGCAAAGAACCATGAATAGCCAAGACACTCCTGAAGAGAACACAGTGGGAAACTTGCCAAATAGCAAGACTTATGAAGTTACAGGGATCAATCCAGTGTGGTGGTTCTGGTTCATGGATGGACCAATGGAACAGAAAGAGAGCTCAGAAACAAACCTGCACATATTTGCAGTTTTCAGTGTTTATAGTTTGTGAATATGAATACCTATTGATAACTAGGATAAAAATATGAAATTACCTGAGTCATAAAAAATGGAAATTTAATAGGCACATTAAAAAATATGCCTCAAGGAAAGAAGATGTCTAAATATTAGCCCTCACTTTACCTTACCCCCCACATAATTGGGATTGATTCATGTTATAATGAATTTACCCTCTATGATTACCAGACCAGAAGCAAGTCTCACGTTCACTCTTTAAGGAGTCCTAATAGCTATGTTACCAAAATATTACAGTAAACAGGATTGACTGTCTTCTGCCAGGTGTTTTAAGTGAATGAGCTACCGGTAGGGATTATGAGTTTGTTCGGGCTCACCTTAGCAACAGGACCAGGGCAGGGTTTGATGCTCAAGTTAGGCAAAGCAACCTTTTCAACAAAGAGAGTCGAAGCTTTAAAAACCCCAGACACCTGGCGACTCATCACATCACTCCAGCCCTGTGGGATCTCTGGGAGGTAAATCTCGAGAGAGCACAGAGTTAACTTCTTGGTCTGTGATCCTATTTTTTAAAAACCATCCTTTCCTCTTCTTTACGTGTTCCGCGTGCAGATGGCTCACCCCACTCGGTAGACTGCTTGTCTGCACATGGCTTTGCCACTGCCCTCCTGACAGGCACAGCACTTCTCTCTCTTCCCTCAAGCACCTCTGTTTCTTTTGCACACATTGCAATGTCTAGGGTGGTGTTAGCACTGGGATAGGGTCGACAGAGTTTTGAGGAAGAGGAAGAGTTGGAGGAAAAGACAGAAGTAGGGAAGGAAGGCAGGTGAAGGGGGGTATGTGTTATAAGTGACAGTCTCAAGGCTGCAGGGAAATGGGAGAAGACTTGTGATACAATATTAAATGAGAAAATCAGATTATAAAACAGTACATGCACCATCATTCTATTTTTGTAAGAAACAAACAGTGTGTATGCAGATACACTCTCACACACACACACACACACATGTATTCAGGATTCTACAGAAGGTCACGCCGCACCACAACAATGGTTATTTTTTGTGGTGAGTGATTTCTATTTTCATTTTTGTGTCTACTTGTAATTTCAAATTTTCTAAAATGAACATGTGTCATTTTTATAATTAAAAAATTATTTTTAAATATAAAACCAAATTTTCCACTTCTGGCTGTAAGGGAGTAACAATGTCAGTCTTATCTTTCCACTGAATATTGGACATAATATGTTAAACAAACCATCTGCAAAATAGCCATGGGACATAAAGTTGTCTTTAGATGTTAAACAACAGGCAGTGAAAGACTGTGATCCCTAAGAGAAGGGAACCAGCAGGGATGGGCCCTTCAAGCAGCCTCAATCTTGGCCTGGAGGCACCTCGCTATCTTGGCACAGGTAGGGAAACAGGGACAGGTGGTTTCACGGAGCTGAGGAGGCCGAGGCTGGAGCCTGGGGAGGCTGCGGCAGCTAAAATCTGTGGGGCAGAGCACTGAAGAGGGGGAAGGAAGTCTTGCAGGCAAAGAGCTCAGAAATCTGCATAGGGGTTCTCTTGAGTCTTAAGCTGGAAACCATTTGCTCACGATCAAGGAAAATCTCCTTGGTTTGCAAGAGCAAGTCCCAGGGAAAGGAGAGGAGCCGGGAGCTACAAGCAGAGCAATCTCCAGAGCTCACACAGGGCTAGGAAGTGCTCATATTCCCTACACCCAGACCTGGAGGAATACAGGGGCAATCAGTAACTCCTCAGTAGTGAGACTAAAGCAACTCTGTAGGAAAGCCTAACCTGTCTTAAAAGAGCTTTGAAACAAACCTTAAAAGACAAAGCAGAACTGGAAATAGCTTCCATACTCTTTAAAAGCATACAACAAAATGCAGTATTTACAGTCTAAAGTTCACAATGACTGGCATCACTAATGCAAGAAAGTGTGAAATATGAGCAGACGAAAAATCAGTCAATAGTAACAGACCTAGAAATAATGGAGATTCTTCAGAATGAAAGAGGTCCGGATTTATCCTCGAGAGGGCCACACGTAAGTCCTCACCGAGACTTTCTAATGGTGCACTTTTCCAAGTCCTGAGGCGCGCGTGCAGTGAGAGCGGCACAGAGAGGGACACGGAGAATTTAGAGCCTCTTTCACAACCATGTCAAAGTCAAAAGTTGGGATTTCATCTGAGATTTTTGTACCTCCCTTCCTTTCCCTGTAACGCGGACGTTTCTTTTTTAAATTTCTTAAAGATGCCATCGTAGTGGGAGCATTTAACACTGGACCTACCCTCTTAGGTCTCAAGTGTTCAACCCCGTGCTGTTACCAGTGTTTCTTATGGATTAGGACTGGGAACCGATCAAACCCTCTCTCACTGTGGAAGGCATCCTCTGACACGTGCGTGTGCATTCTGAACAGTCCTCCTGGTGGCTGGCTGGGGGGTTGCTGTGGAAGGAGAGAGGCAGAGAAATGGGGGGCTGCCCCAGGACCCTGACTGGCTGCCCACCCCCGTGGGTTACAGGCACCTGAGACGCAAGTCTCCTGGCAGCTCCACAGGCCCTGATCCACGCCAGACATGCTCTGCCCAGGTGTCAGGTGACCAGCAGCCCTGGGCTCTGCTGCAGACGGGAGGACCAACAAAGCCCACCTCTTGGGGCAGGCGTGGCCATGTGAGGCACCTGCCTGGGGCTCTGGCCAACCTCACCTGGCACCTGTCCTCACATACGTGAGCAGGGAAGGAAGACGCTGGGAGACTGCACTGGAGAGGTGGCAGGGACGGTGCTCTGGCCCTGACCCTGTTACGGGAGAGTAGGGGCTGGGTGAAAGACTCTGGGGCCAGGACGCAGGGACCCCAGGGGATACAGCCAAGAGGAGGTGGGACGGGCTGTCCACGTAAAACACAAGGTGGTACAAAGAGAGGGACACTGTGATCTGTCTCAATAATTTTTATATCACCAGAAATTGACACATTGTAACTGACTATACTTCAATTAAAAAAATAATAATTTTATACTGATTTCATGTTGAAATGATATCGTAGATATAGTATTTAAATATTATTAGAGTGAATTTTACCTGCTTCTTTTGACTTCCTAAATGTGGACACGCGGACATTTTGGGAGCCCGGAGAACAGGCACCCGTCTGCGTCCACGCACCAGGCTGCACCAGAGGATGTAGGCTGACTGGTGATTAAAAGCTGCAGCAGCCTGGGCAGCCCTGGGCCCTGTGCCAGGTGTGCCCAGGTGACTGTGAGCCAGGTGACCCGAGAACATCCCCTGGGGCCTGTCAGGTGGAAAGTGAGGTGGATCAGCCTGCTCGGGTGACACAATCTCTGAAAAGATCCTGAACCTGGCGAGATTTAATAAAGGGACACAGGCCAGTTTCCACACAGAGTTGGCCCAGACAGCACAGACGTGGGGAGGACGGCGCAGCTCCTGCGACAGGTAAGAACCTGGGGCTCGAGGTGCAGCAGCCGAAGTATCATATTTGCGGCTCTTTCCCTCCTTCGACCACCAGTTGCTGGGCGCCTGCCTGTGCCTGGGGGTCAGGGGTGACGGGCCTGGGCCTGGCTCTCAGCAAAGACGGCACATGGAGGTGGGTAAGGAAAGTGGTGCAGGAGGGGACAGAGAGGGAGGACGGGTTGGGGTGGCTCTGAGCTGGGGGGAAGCTGTGGGATCAGCTGGGGCTGAGGGAGGGGGAGAGGCTGGGAAGGGAGCTCCCAGGAGTGGGGGACGCCCTCTGTTCTAAGGGTGGTGACTTATGTAGGTGGAGGTCAGGCTGGCCCAGAGCAATCCTCAGGAATTGGTGTTTCTCCAAAAACCCAATCCAAAAGTGGCAAAAGACCTAAACAAGCAATTCTCCAGTGAAGACATACAAGTGGCCAATAGACACAAGAAAAAATGCTCAGTATCGCTAATTAACAGAGAAATGCAAATCAAAACTACATTGAGGTATCATCTCACATCAGACAGAATGGCCATCATTGAAAAGTCCATGAATGATAAATGCTGAAGAGGGTGTGGAGAAATGGGAACCCTCCTACTCTGCTGGTGGGAATGCAGTTTGGTGCAGACATTGTGGAAAACAGTATGGAGATTCCTCAACAAACTCAAAGTAGACTTACTTTATGATCCAGCAACCCCACTCTGGGGCATATATCTGGAGGGAACTCCAATTAGTAAAAATACATGTACCCAAATATTCACAGCAGCACTATTTACAATAGCTAAGACATGGAAACAACCTAAATGTCCATCGACAGATGACTGATTAAAGAAGTTGTGGTATATTTATACAGTGGAATACTACTCAGCCATAAAAAAGAATAGAATAGTCTTTTGCAGCAACATGGATGGACCTAGAGATCATCATCGTAAGTGAAGTAAGGCAAAAAGAGAAAGAAAAATACCATATGATACTACTCATATATGGAATCTAAAAAAAGAAAAAAAGAGGACACTAATGAACTCATCTACAAAACACAAACAGACTCGCAGGCATAGTAAACAATTTTATGGTTACCTGGGAAAGGGGGTGGGAAGGGATATATTTGGAAGTTTGAGATTTGCTAATATTAACCACTATATATAAAAATAGATTTAGAAAAAACAGATTTTTTCCGTAGAGCACAGAGAACTATATTCAATATAATAACCTTTAATGAAAAAGAATATGATAACGAATATATGTACATATATGCATGACTGGGATGTTGTGCTGCACACCAGAAACTGACACATTGTACCTGACTGTACTTTAATTAAAAATAAATAAAACAATAATAAAAAAGAATTACTCTTAAATAAGAGCCAACCTCTTAGAGACTCACATGTGAATTTTCTCCAAAAAGAAGTTAAGAACTTGTAATGTTCTATTTTCAAAATTCAGATCATTTCCAAATGCTTGTAAAAGAAAAGAAACCTCTTTTCTATCATACCTAATAAAATAAAGCTAATTCACTAAGACTTTAACAACAACAACAAAGAGTCTGTGTTTCTGTGAAGTGGGAGGCGGACGGAGGCCGAGGGCAGGGGTTGTGTGAGCTCTCCCGGGCGGCACCCAAGGGGCCTGCATCCCCACCGGGCAGGAGGCCCCTCGAGGCCCCTCACACTCGGTCTCTGTGACCTCAGGCGCTGGCTTGCAAGTCCACCCCACCGCAGGCCCAGCAGCGGGCGTCCCTGTGCGTCAGAGGTGACCACAGTGGGGCCGGGGGGACTTCTCCAGGCAGCAGGGTCCTGGGGACCCTGGGGACCTAAGGCCCTGGATCCTGCCCCAGCGCCTCAGAAGGGACCAGAGGAGGGACTTACAGCAGAGGCTGAGACCGAGGCGGGCCCAGCCAGGCCAGTGGTGCGTCTGTGGCCAGAGGCTGGCCTCTTGTGGTGGCTGCGCCCAGCTGGAAGCATTTGGCTGCTTTGATGGGGGAGGGCAGCTGCAGGCGAAGCAACGGAAAGTACACGACTTTCACACCCTGCACCTGTGGCCGAGGCGGCCGAGGACTCGGGCATCGACATGGCTGGAGGCATGTATGTGTGATTTGGGTGGTTACCTTGGTGGACAAAAGCCCATCTGTCATCCCTTAATTTCAGAAGATTGCTTTTTCCTCTGGGACCTAATTATTCATTTTTTTGGAAGTAAAACAGGGACTGCCTGACATCATGAGGATTTGAGATACTGAAGTATGGAGGATGGAGGGGAAAAATGAATGGAGCTGTCGCTAAGTGGAGGAGTTACTGTTGCCCAGGTGGCGAGGCCAGTGAGGAGGAGGGAGGTGGCTTCTTTGACCTAAAGCAGAAGGCAGAGCCCCAGGTGCCCCAATCAGGCAGGAAGGGAGGGAGGGGGAGGGAGAGGGGGAGGGGATAGAAGGGGAACCAGCCCCCTGCCTCCAGCCGGCCCACCTCAAACTTCACTGAGCTGGCCGATCACCTGGAGACCTGGCTAAACTGCAGATTCTTACCTGGCAGCTGGGGTGGGGCCTGAGAGTCTGCACGTCTGACAACCCATCTTTAGATGTTTGCTGGGGGCCCAAATCTAAACGATGCACCTGCCTGGGCAGATGGCGGGGGTGGCCCAACAACGGGTACATTTCTTATCCACATGGGGCTCCCACATAAGCAAGTCTGAAGGTGGAGAGGAATAAAAATTAACTAGTCGCACAAACAAATGTAAAAGGTGATTGCACTAATCATGTGAAAGAGCAGCACAGAAAGTAGAGAATTCCCTAGTCAGAGAAGTCAGGGAAGGCTTCCTGTAAGAAGCAACACTTGCAATGAAATCCAAAACCAGCAAAGAGGGTTGCAAGCAGAGGAAACAGCAGTGCAAAGGCCCTGAGGTCAGGGAGCTCAGTGAGCTGAGACACAGAAGACAGGGAGGTTGGGGGTGGGGCATGGAGAACACAGGGAGGCCCTCAGGGCACTAAACAGGGTGGTGACAGCATCATGTTTAGTGCAGGAGGAGGGGGTGCTCAAGGCTCAGCAGCTGGTGGGGCCTCTTGGGACAAGAGCTGCTGAAATGAAACCCACTCACAGCAACTCCTGAGCCTGCAAGGCCCCCACCACGGGGTGGGCCTGAGGTCAGTTAGGGTTGGGGTTAGGGTTAGCGCTGTAAAGGAGGGCGGCAGACACTCCCCGCCCCGTCGCCCTTCCGGCTGCTGCCCTGACACATCTGGACCCCACACCCCAGAGGCTACTGTGTCAGTCGACCCCCCCCCCCCCCCGTGCTGCAACGGCTTTGGATAGCCCACCTGTCACCCCTACCTGCAAGGCGGCCATGGGGACATTTCCAGAGCAGTGATGGCCTCGTCCTCAGGTCCGTGTCCGCCAGTGCCCGCTCGGTGCCCTCAGAGAGCGCGGGAGCATCCAGTGTGGTGAGGGAGCCAGGACTCAGGAAGACCCTCTGCCCAACAGCTCCCGAGGTGCCTCGCACGTGGGCATGAGGCCTGGCGGTTGTGCAGGCAGCTGGTGGGGCTTCAGTTTCCTGCCCACCTGTAACTGGGCCTGTCCCTCTGAAAACCCTGGTGAGGGCTCCAGGAGAGGCATCGGTGGGGCCTGAGGGTGTCTGCCCGGCCCGGGGCGCTCCTGTGGCAGAGGGGGCCAGGCCCAGGCAGTTAGCCTGACCCTCTCACGGCCCTGAAGGATCGGTGCCCTTCCCCTGACTTGGGGGTTTGGTGGGAGGCCCCCCCAGGAGCAGGGCCCGGGCGCACGGACCAGGAGCCCTACTTTCTGACCGCGAGCCGGCCGGGGTTCGGCTCCTCAGAGGAGGGTCCGTGGTCCTGGCCCCAGGTGCCCGGGCCCGTCAGGCCTGCAGAGCTGGGTCCCGGAAACGCACTCAGAGAGCTTCTGGCAGATTCCACCACATCGTCAGTGAGAAGCCCTGGCCTGAAAGCAGCACTCTGCCTCCAGCCTGATTCCAAGGCAGCCGCGGTCAATGCAGACCCAGCGGCAAGCTCCTTCCCGGTGTCCCCGAAGCCAGAAAGCTCGGCCCTGCTCTCTGGGCCCCGCCCGGGGAAGCTCGCTCCTGGGGGGTTTACAAGGCAGGTGCTGAGCCTCCAGCAGCTCCTCTCCAGGCCAAGCAGGCGGCCAGCAAAGCACTCAGCCCGCCAGCCACTTCCGGGGGGCTAGAGGCCAGGGGCGCGCTCCCCCCTAGGAAGGGGCGCCCGTGGAGAAGGCCTCCTGGCACCGGGGCGGACCTGCGGCTGGGCGTCTCAGGGCCGGTTTCTCCCCTCACTGTCCCCCCGACGTTTGTTCCTGTGTTTATCTTCCAGGATGGGCCCGTGGCATTTCCCGAGCGTCCTGTGAAGACGCTGTCAGTGCACCCTCTCGTTGCCTTGACAGGAAGAGGAGGATCGTCTGACTGAGGCTGTGGAACGGCTGAGGCACAGAATGGGGCCCTGCGGCCGGACGGCGTCTCCCTGGGCTGCAGGAGGGGCCCCCAGGCGGAGTTGTGGGTAACACCCCAGATTCCACCTCCAGGGACCCCCAGACCTGCCCACTCCAGTCCAATAGCCGGATGAGGTTCCCGGATCTGCCGGCCCCCTGCCCGTCTCCCCAGTGGGCTCTTCTGCGACCACCTCGCAAATGGCCCACATGCTCGCGGGGAGGCCCCAGCCCGAGTCACGCGCATGCAGACTCCTGTGTGGACACCGAGGGGAGAGAAGACAGACAGAAATGAGTGGGGCCAGAACCCCAGAAACGTAAGCATATTTGTTCTGGGCCTGGGATTTGCCCTGACCGCCTGGCCCAGGTGGCACCCTCTCTCCGCATCAATCCAGAGGCATCATAGCCCCTGGCGGCCGGAGGGCCTCCTGCAGACCAGCCAGCTGCCACACCCTCTGGGAAGCCCCTCCTAGCTGGGAGAAGTGAAGAGCTCTCCTCCTCCCGGGACAGGGCACCCTCCTACACTTGGACCTGCGGGGGCTTCCCTGCCCTTGCCTGGGTCGGGACCAGCCCAGACTTGGCATTGGACTCCTGAGCTGGGTCAAAGGAGCTTCCCAGTCCCCCATGCAGGGATGATGAGTCATTCCTCCTCCATAGCAGGGATGAACCTTCCAGATGCCTCCTAACCACTGACTCAGTGATCGGAAATGCTGTTTTTGGAGTCTCACTGAGGGCTCAGTGCCAGTAAATCAGACCTTCCACTATTGAAATATAATTTGCAGAAACGCTATTTCCCAGCAGGCAGGGCAGGAAGGGAAGGAGCCCACGTGGTGGGATGAGGCCTCTCACACAGGCCCTGTGACCCAGCCTCTCCCAGGGGTCAGTATACGAAGGAGAGTATACGAAGGAGGGTCCACACGGGGAGGGGGCCCAGGTCTGTACGGATCATGGGCTGGGCCTTTCGTGAGCGTCTGAAGGAAGCCATGGGCCAGGCCTGCCGGACTATGGTGAGCAGAGCAGGTGGCCATGGTCAGCCACTGTCCTGAGCACCAGCTCAACACCCCAGGTGACGCCAGCACCCACCTGCCCTGACTCCCTCCTGCTGGGGCAGGTGCACCACCATCTCTCTTCTCCGACTGCTGCTTCACGGGGCTGTGGCTGCAGCTGGGCAGGGAAAGTACTGCTGTCCTGGGAGGAAAGCCAAGGGTCAAGCCCAGGATCTGAGTCCAGTTGAACGGGCTGCACTCAGAAGTCACACTCAGCTGAGGAGCACACACAGTGAGGGTTGTAGCAGCAATCCACAGCCGTGTAACAAATGGGCCTTCCTTAGCAGATCAAAAATCCAGCCAATTATTATCTCCACATCTGGCTTAGGAGTCCCAGTGTGGCTTAGCCAGGGACACCATCTCTGTGACCTGATCTTGGAAGTGACCATCCTGCATAAACATTTCCCATGTTTACTTTCTACTCAGGACTTGGAAGAGTCACTGGTCCAGCCTGTGCGGGGAGCGGGGCTGCAGCACGAGGTGCAGCAGTCAAACCCTGTTCCCCGGCATCAGCACAGACTCTTCACCACACTGAGCGGCTGACTTCCCCAAGCAAATGCTCGGCTAGCGGCTTCCCCATAGGGAAGCACTCAGATCGAGGGGGCTGGCAGCAGCCTTCCTGCTTCAGACAGACAGATGTGCTGAGCCTGGATGGGAGAACAGGCCAACCAGAGTTGGGTGGAGTGGGGCATGGGGGGTGGTGCCTGCTGGGGTCCCCGTGGGGCAGGCAGGGTCCCAGAGTGCTGGGCGGAGGTGGGGGCTGGGCTCCCCACCGTACTAGAACTCGACAGTGGGCCCCACACCCCCAGGCTGCAGGGACAGCCGTGGGTCCCTGGGCCAGCCCCAGGCACTGTGGCCAGCACAGCATGGGGACCCCGCTGGGCTGGGGCCTCAGGGAGAGCTCAGCCCTTCCATGACAGGACGGTACGTTGGGCTGCAGCCCTGTCCCACCCCTGCTCGTCCAGCCTCATTTCGCTGAGGACCAGGGACCATTCCCGCTGAGGCAGGAAGGGTAGGGGTACTGCCAGGCCTCACGATGGGGCATGACCCAGGACAGACCATTAGGAACACAGGCCAGACTCCCTGCCCAGCATGCTCCTGACTTTCTCTGTCTCTGTCTGTCTCAGAGAATTAGTCTGTGTGGGAAGTGGGTTGAAGCTATGGGGCACAGGGCAGGAGGGGTGGCCGGGCCTGGGACTGGGTGGTCCTGGGGGAACAGGTGCTCCTCATGGGGTGGAGAGGGGAGGGGAGGGGGGTAACCTGCTGGGGTTCCCCTCGCTCCTGATCTCAGCATTTTCATGCCATCTCCTTCAATGCTCTCAGATGACCCCACAGGTTGGTTCTATTTCCCTCATTTGTGAGGTGAGTAAAAGGGGGCTCAGAAAGGGTAGGTGACATGCCCAAGGTCACACAGCTATTAAACAAGGAGCAGAACTCGGACCTCCTTGGGACACTTGGGAGCTGGTGGACACCTGAGCCCCCAGAGCTGGGCACAGTCCAGGGCTTGTCCCTTGTAAGAAGGGCTGGGGCACCTGCAGCTTCGCTGTCCCTGCCTCAGCCAAGGAAAGCGGCTCCAGGGCCCGACTCCATGTGCGGCTGTGAGCGCTCCAAGCCTCGAGCGTTCTGGATGGGAGAGCGCAGGCCAGTGCCTTGTAGTGGGTCCTCAGCTCCAAGGGGCATCTGGCCTGAAACCACAGAGACAAAGGGGTCTCGCTTCCCAGACGAGCCCCAGAGACCCTCCAGGGAGGGGGACAGGCCCAAAGCAGTTTCACTCAGTTCAACGCCTTACCCGAAGCAGCTCACTGGAAAATGGGCAGTGCTCTGAACACCGGTCCCCTCACACTTCATCTCCCTCACGCATCCACGCACACATGCATGCACATGTAGATCACACGCGTGCACACGCATACATGCACATGCACAGCTTCACCTACAAAGAAACCGCTTCCGCCCACCACCCACCCGTTGCCTGCACACACTTGCTTTTTATGTCCCCCTCGGGCATTTCTTCGCAGGCTGGCCCTGCTCTGGCCCTGAAAGCCGAGGTGGCTCTGCTGACCTGCGGGGCCCTCAGCAGCCCCCACTGCCTCAGCCCTGCTCTCAGTGGAGCCACTCCTGGCCTTGGGAGGGGGCAGGTCCGTGAGCTGCAGTGCCTATGGTTTTAGACCATCCCAGACCGTCAAGACCTGTGTTGTCCAAGGGTGGCCACTGGCCCTGGGCTGCCGGCGCGGGTGTGAAGCACATCCAGCCTCCAAGGTTGAGTGTGAGCTCACATGGATAATTGTTGATACTTGTTACCCGTCGAAGTGGTGGTGCTTTGCACAAGAAATAAAACACAAGAAAATCGAGGTAGCCTGGCCACTAGGCAACTTAAAGCCACATCAGTTTCTTGCATTACACTTCTGCTGACGGCGGGCCCAGCTATGGGAGGCTGACCTGCTTCTCTCCATGTTGGCGGAAGGACCTGCCCCAGCCGCCTGGGATGCATTTGTGCAGGAAATGGGGGTCCAGGATAGGGTGGTGTGATGCTCATGGCCCTCCCCGCTGACCCCGCACAGGCCCAAAGTGGGCTCTGGTCACAGCCCGTTCAGCCTGTCCCTGGTTCTCAGACTGGAATCGAATCCATCTTTGTCACTGAAAGGAACCTTAGAGGCTCTGAGATGCTGGAGCCAGGCCGTGGGTCCCCCTCCTTTACACAGAGGCCCAGCAGCCTGGAAAGGGGAGGCATCCACTGCCCACTCACTGTCCCCAAAAGCCAGCCCAGGAACCCTCCTCCCTCACCCGGTGTGGGCACCGAGCAGAGCCCTGCGGGCACAGGTACATCGCCAGGAACCTGCCCTGGGCCAGAGGCACAGGGAAGGGAGTGAGTCATTACACCCCCCTCAACACCCCCCACCCCCCGCCCACGTTGCAGAGAGAAGGGCTGCAGCCCTCAGGGTCAGAGGCGCGGCCGAGCCTCCTGCAACGCGCGCGCGGGTCCAGCCGGCCCCATGTGACCTCCACGCCCCGCTCCCCTCCCCTCCCCTCCTGCTGCTGTGCCCATGCTGTGTTCTGAGCTTCCAGAATCATTGCTCCTGCATTTTCATTTGTCAGCTTCTGCTGCAGGACTGAGGCTGGAATCTCCGCACTTGTGTCCTCACTGCTCTCCCGGCTCCACTCACCTTGCAGCGCTGTGTACGCAGCTGCACTCCCTTCCTCTCTTAGAAACCAATTCTCAATCATTTCAGGTTTGCAATAAATTGTGCGACTTATGGAACAAGGGTTTTCTTCCCCCAGAGCTAATGCGTGTGTTCAAAGAGCAGAGAACAACGCAAGTATAACCGTGCACCACAGCAGTTACTTTTTAGTGTTTCGAGGCCGATCTCTTTTCTCCTCATTCTGTATTGTGTACTCAGCTGATTAGCTCTAATGAGCTCCAGAGAGTAACTGGCAAAACATTAGAGGAATTCATCGCCCATAAATGGGGGAAAGATGCTGTCTGTGCTTGGTGGCACACATCCAGGAAACACACCTGATGCTTCTGAGCACAGAGCCTGGATGGAACCAGATGGAATGTGCAGGCTCCTCACCCTAACAGCCGAGCATTTCCCATTATGGAAACTGGAGCCCCTCCCGGCTCCGCGAGGACCTGCTGCAGAGGAAGCAGGCGGTGCCGGCCGGCCGTGGGGCACCTGCTCCAGGCTGTCATTTCTGCTGTCAGAGGCCCAGGTGTTTCAGTCGGGGCATTCCCAAGTTCACCCGCAGCTCAGAGCCCAGCCCCTTGCCCAGGCAGCATTTCATACTGAGAAGGGCGCACCTCACCCCATCCTGCCAACCTTCTCCACACATACATCACTGGTCCCGATCAGAGAGAAAGCCGGGGATTTCATCCACGGATGTAGACAAACGCAGCAATTTAACGTGAGCAGATGTGCACATGCCACGGGATGCAGCGCAGACCCTTCAGTTCCTGAGGTGGGGGGACAGTCGGGGTTCTCGGGTTCAGCTCCTGTGCAACACCCATGGTGTGGAAGAGCACGCTGGCTGGCCCACTGACGAGACGCGCTGGCAGTGAGCGGTGTGTCCCAGAACCCAGTGCCCGCCCACCAGCAGACGCATACACCTGCCCGCAGGTGCAGCCGGCCTCCAAGCTGAGTGTAAGCCTCAGCCGACCCTGACGTGTGTCATTTGAAGCTAAGGGTTTGGGGATGGTCACACGGAAAGTGCAAATCAAAGCGTCACCCATTTCCCCCCAAATTTCCAAGGCCCATGCCATGCATGCAGAACAGTCGACAGATACCTCGCCAAGTCAACAGGTATTCACTGAGCATCGACAGTGCTGCAGGCAGAGTGCCGAGACTGAGCCGGGCTGATCCCCACTATCAGGGAGCATGTTCCCCCATCTTCGTGGGGAGTCCTAGGAAGGAAACTCGTAGGAGTTTAGACTGATGGGTGAATGCGAGTCCATGTTGTCAGCAGAGATTGAGCAACACGCAGAATGGAACAGAGTGCCTAGAAAAGGCTGATCTGCAAAGGGGAGAAGTCTGGAAGTAATGAGGGTGGGGCTCACGACCACGTGATACGAAACTTCCTACGTGGTGAAGAGAACACCTGCACCCTCACCTCAGACCACACAGGCACGAACACGTCAGCCAACCCCAGGGGACCACATAGAAGGAGACTGTCTTTGTGACCCTGGAGGAGGGAGACTTCATAAACAAGATCAAGACACTCAAACCACAAAGGAGATCCATCAGTTTTACTACATAATTAGAAACTGTAAGATAAGATTTGCTAAATAACGTAAAGACAACTGGTAGAGACCTAGAGGAGATGCGTAACAAAGGATGAACAGGTGGAGACAAAGAACACGGAGCCAACCAGGGAGGACGCCCCAGCAGAAAAGGGGGTAGGCTCACAGACCAGCCGCCCCGTCGTGCCTGGCCCCCACCTCCCGCCTGCCCGGCGCTGTGTCATCTGCACTCAGGGCTGAGTCAGCCACCCTGCTCTGGAGGCTCACCCATGATCTGACACCGCACCCACCACCCCCACCCCACCAACTACAACTCGAAGCTCGAACACGGGGTGGAGGGAGCACACATGTCACTCTCATGACACAGATGGGAATATTTATCTTTTAAAAGGATGCACTCTTGAAGAAAATTTTAATTTAAAAAAAATCAAAAGAAAAACCAAACAGTGCCTAAATCTTTATTTTTCATAACCTACATTTTTTCAAATTAGACAGTTTTACACTGAACTGACACAAAAGGACACTTAAATTACCAATAGTTTACACGTAAGCTTGATTCTAGTCTCAATGAAAAGCAGCAGAAAACAAAAGCTCTCGGCCAAGCATCCAGCCCCCCCCCCCCCCCCCGGGAGCTGGGCTCCGGCCCCTCCTCCGGCTGCGATTGTCACTGCTCCCCGCGGACGCTCGCCCGCCCCGCTGCGGCCTCCCCACGGCCACAGCAGCCACCCCGGCACGGCCACAGAAGGCACTCCTGCTGCTGGAGTGACCAGCAGTGATGCCATCACAGGAGGCCTGGTCAGAACAGCAAGACGCTGACTCCTAAAAAGCAACTACGCTGCTTGAAACTCACATCCGGCGAGGCGCCAGGTTCTCACTCTTACACTCCAGGAGGTGCGGCCGTCACACAGCTGAACAGGCGAGAGCGCCGTTGTGACTGCGGTACCTCTGACTCTGCACCTCGAGGCACTGCGGGGGGAGGAAGAGCCACACGGGCAGCTGCGCAGGGCGGGGCAGCTGCGCAGGGCGGAGCCGCCCTCCCAGCTTCCTGCCCTGCACCTTCCGTTCTTTTCTGAGGAGGATCAGAAAAGTGGGGGCCATCGGGCACGCGCCCTGGCTTAATTAGAAAGGATGCTGCAAAAATCACCCCCGAGTGGGGTCTACTCTAGAAGCCAGGACTGCAGAGGGGGCAGTGAAGGCCACGGCCGCCACAGGCCACCTCCGCCCATCCTCCAACGGCAGCAGCACGGGGCCAAGCACAGGCCTCCAGGGCCTCGGGCTCCAAGAGGATGCGGATCCAGGCGGTGACATTCGGGGGTGATGGTGGCTGGCGACATCCACCCCCTCCTCCAGCACAGACTGCAGCGTCAGGGGATCCCAGCACTGGGAGCTGGCCTTTCCGACTCCTTCTACAGCACTCACCAGTTTGGGTGCAGGAGGTCAGTTATTTCTGATCTTTCAGCCAGCAATCTCACAACCACAAAGAAGTAAGGTCCCCCGTTCCTTCCTGGGGCACCGGCAGCACGGTGCCGTGCAGGCCTCGCGCTAGGACAGAGGCGCTGCTCGAGGGAGACGCCGTTTCCTCCGGCGGGCGGGTCGCGCGAGCCGCCTGTGATTCTAAGTAGACTCATTTCTTACTTTCACTTGAGATCCTGCCAGTTTCTCCTTTCTGGATTATACCTCAAAAACCCTTTCAAATTAGCTGTGATTAGTACATATTTACATACTTTTAGGAAGAGCATGAAAACATTCGAAGGTTTTAATAAGACTTTTCATCTCCCTTTCGCAGCAGCAAAGAGGCAGAGTCAGCCCAACACACCAGTACAAGAGAAAAAGAAAAAACCTCAACGAATTAAAATAATGTTCAAACCACAACACTGAGTTTATCTACATCCAGTTCAATAGCAGCATTTATAATATATCAGTTTTTATCAGATTTTTCTCTGTAGGGTACCTTTTTAATACATTCTGATTACTTACAACTGTACAAGCAAACCACACACTCCCAAGTGCACATGTTTAATACAGTATCAACTATTTGCATTTACAGGATTTCTCAACAATCTGAAGAAAGACCAACTGCTTAGGACCTCCAGGTGTCACAGCACCACCGCCACGTCCTGTCCCGCAGCACGCTCACTCAGCAGCCCGAGCGACACAGGGCCCACGCGGCTGAGCAGCGGCAACCACTCGCGCCAACCCAGGGGCCGGTCTCATGAACTCTAAGCTGTCCTATACAAAATTAAGGCAAAGTCATTTTCAAGTTTAAATAAAATTCAAGTCTTTAAATATTGAATGGAAATCATCTTCAAAAAAAAAAAACCTCAGGCTTGTTAAATAACATTTTGTGGAATAAACTGTATGGTTACATTTAGCAGGAAATATTCTTATTTTAACGTCTGCTGCTTAGCACACTTAAAGGAAAAATTTAGGTATTTTAAAACAAAATAACTTATGTTTAACTTTATCAACTGCTAGCTTTAGTGCTTGCGTGTTCTTCTGAGAGCAGCACTTCCAGAAGGGTCTATGAGACCCTCGTCTTGGGAAGAGAGCAGGAACCTGGTCCTCCACAACCACACGGGCACCACGAACACTTTCTCTCACAATTCAGGAATGTTCCGAGCCGCGCGCCGGTGCGGAGGGATGGGGAGGCACCCCGGCAACGGGCCAATGCGGGAGCAGGCTCCACACCCTCCCTGCCAGCTCGCGGGAGTAAGACAACATCAGGGTATCATTTTGCGATAATGTGTCAGTGGGCAACAAAGTTTATGTTCTCATGTAGGTTCCATTCACAATGTGCTTTGGGTTTATCTTACGTAACAGACACTTGAGACTGGAGTGAGAAGCTGGTTACTTGCTGGCAGGACAGGAGGGCTCTCGGGGCGCTCTGCAGGGTCACTCTGCCCAGGAGATCAAAACGGGCTAGACTTAAGAAAATGCTAGAACCCCTGTCAAGATTGTGAATGGATGGACAACTCCAGGCCAGCGTGCGGCGCCTTCTGACCCATCCCACCTCCGGGCTACACTCAGCATTGCCCCGCGCCTCAGTCCCACTGTCCTCAGCCTCATCCGTCGGTCTGGACATCTTAGAGATACGCACTTGCTAACCAGTTATTTTAAAAAATGAAGTAGCATAGTTCTGCTTAATTTAGAAAAACTCACTATATATATAGATTGCATTCATAGTCACACGGAGGTTTAATAAAAAATATCAATTTGTTAGGATAAATGCATTTTCTATCCTGAAAAAAATCAGACTTATGCATCATCTCCAGTTAAGCACCAACCTAAAATAAGATTTATATTAATTAAATCCTGAAAAATAGATTTTTTTCAAGAGGGGGGAATCCGACTCATAGAAGAAAAATAACTTGCAGGCACCTCGGGGGCCTTATCTACACTGCAACCTCCTAATCAGCAGCTCACTCCCACCTCGAGAGGGACAGTGCTTCGTTATGGCGACCCCAGCTCCTCGCAGCCCGCCAGACCTTGGCACTCACTGAGGGGACCTGGGGAGGGTGCTCTGTTCTCTGTGCGGATGCTGCCCTGCGGCTGGGGGCGAGGGCCGGCGCCCCAGTGGCCTCCTCTGGTCTCTGGGTGGTTTCGGGCTGGACTTGGGGGCAGGGGGCTCTCTCTCGGCGAGCTTCCTCTCTTCCTTCCCACAGCCGACAGTGTTTAGCTTCTGCTCTTTTGGGGGCTGCAGTGGGGACGGCGGCGGCTCCCTACTCGTCCTCTGACAGATCTCTGCGTAGCTGGGTTTTCTCAGTTCCTGGGAAGCAGACACAGCTCTGGGGTTACAGGACAGCATGCGAAGGTCAAGGTCACTTGAGGTAAAGGTCAAAGAGGTTCAACTATAACTAAATCTCCACACTCAAAAGTACTGTTACTTTTAAATAAAAAGTTTCCACATTTCAACAGTGAGTTTCCACTGCAGCCCATCTTTCCCTCCAAGATACTCTAGAAATATCTGGTAAAAACAGATAAAACTGGAAAAGGTGTGGGGGTGCTAAGTGCCGACTGAACTCCTTCCAGCCTCTGGCCTTCTGGCGTTTCTGAGCCACATTCCAGCCAGAAAGGAGGCGAAGACACCAGACGCCCAGAGAAACACAGAGGCAGCACGTGCTTCCACGCCAGACACCCTGTGCAGCCCAGTGCAAGCCTCAGGGATGCAAGGCAGGTGAACTGCAACACGGCTCCAGGGCATCTAGCAACGACCACGGGCTGGGGCTCGGGCAAGACTTAAAAAGGTTTAAAAAGTGAGCAGGGCTTGCAGGTAAGTGGAGGATGAAGGCTAAGACAGAAGAGAACATTTAAAGCTACGTCACCTCCACCACCTGCTTATTAACTTAAAAATAACTTTAACTTATGAGAAAACCTAGTGGACAAGAAGTGCTTAACTTCCAAATCCAGATGATTAAAGCCCACCCAACATCAAGCTGAGGACAACACAGATCAGACAGAAAAGAGTCGGAACCGGCACCCAGAGGAGGAGACAAGAGGAGGGGCCTGCGGCCTGGGGCTGGGCTGGGCCAGTGGCCCTGATCCCAACATGCTCAGGTGGCCAGAAGCCCTGCAGATCCCGGAGCTGCAAGCCCTGGGCCACTCAGGAAGGCAGCCCCACTCCGGAGCCCGAGGCTAGGAGACCCTTGGCTGTGGCAGGAGAAATGAGCAGAGTGGGCAGTCACGAGTGCCAGCACCCTGCAGGGCGCCCTGGACAGAGCACAGCGCCCAGTGGGGCACCTACCGCGGTGGCGCCGTTCACCTGCACAGATTTGCTGGCGGTTGTACTCAGGACAGGAGGAAGTCTGTCCACATTTGTGGTGTCCCTCTGCTTCTCCGCCACCTTGGGATCCCTGCAAAAGTGCCACCCAAAAGGGCCCGTGAGTGCCCTGCCCACGGGCAGCCCAGCGGGGACACGTGGGGATGGGGACAGGGTGGCACTTACTCGGGCGGGCGGGCGGGGGAGGCAGCGTGCTCGATGGTGGTGGGTGTGGCACAGGGGGCTGGCAACGAGGGCTCTTGGGGGACTACCGCGGGAAGAGTGTTCGTGCTGGCATCTGCGTTTAGGCTCTGAAAACCATCGGAAAAACAGTTTACAACCGGTAGACAAGCGTCTGTGAGATCTCAGACGTAATGACAAACATGTGGCTGACAGTGCTGGGAGCCCAGGTGTGGTCCTGCCCTGAGGACGGGTGTGCTCAGCCCAGACCAAAGCTGGAAACACAGCCGCCTCCATCCTCTTGCAGCCGTCGACGTATCTCGTCCCAGGCCCTTTTCTGTGGTCCAGCACCACCAGCTGCAGCCCTCCTCCCCACTGGCCAGGCATCGGAAGTCATCGGTTCACCCTGACAGCATTGTGCCCAGCACAGCCCGGCACATAACGAGCCTCCTGTGCATGTGGAAGCGAGCAGGTGAGCAGAGAGCCCACATAGGTGCTGGGTAGGTGTCAGCGAGCAGAGGGTGGGAACTGGGTCTTACCCTTTCTTTGGACGATCCTGTGAGCAATCCAGACAGCCTGTTCTCAAACAAATCCTCTGTCTTCAGATGCCCTGCTGCCCTGGGCAGCGGGGGGAAACTGGACAGCCCTAATTCAAAGCTGGGGGATGGAGGCCTGGGTGGTGTTGGAGACTGAGTCTGACTCCTCTGAAAGAGAAGAACACCATGAAGTTGCCTGGGGTGGACGGGCAGGAAGGTGCTGAGAAACACAGCAGGTGAGGGAGGCCCACGCTTGGTCCCCAGTCTCCTGGTGTCCACACCTGCCTGCCAAATGGACAGCTAGTCCAACCATGCCAAGCCCTGGTCACCTGACCAGAGCTCGTCTGTTAGGCAAGAGCTCTTCAAGGGCAGAGCTGAGAAGATGAAACCTCAGGGCTGCTGCAGCCACGGTCAGAGATGGGGGTAAGAGCCGCATCTGTATGGCCACCAAGACCCTCTGGCAGCCGACACAGACCAGCAGGACACAGCTAAGTGCCAGATGCAGAAGAGCCCGAGTCCAGCCTTCACCTTCCTCACTCCTGACAAGTTCCGTGTTATTACAGCGGAGTCTGGAATCTAAGTCACAAAGGAAACAGTAAAAGAAAAACAGAGGCCACTCTCTCAGCCCCCTGCAACTTACATAAGAAATGTTACAGAGATTTCCTTTAAAAGAAACAGTTTAACAGAAAAAGGGAGGGGGCTTCAGTTATCTGAAAACTAACTTACTGAAATGCCCTGTATTTTAATCAGTAAGTAAAAGCATGGTATTTGCCAAGAGTCTCATCACGTCCCCTGACTGCAAGACAGTGACTCAGCACAGTGATATCTGAGCATGATTTATAAGCCCAAGATCTCAGGAGAAAGGCAGTGACGTATTTTTACTGAAACACTGTTAGTCATCCTGCTGGATGCTGTTCTGTAAGCACCCCGCTCCTTGGCTGAAAGGGACAAGGAGCAAACAGGGAACCGCATTTGTGTTCAGTAGAGCAGGGGCGTTCGCAGTGAGCGGTGGGCCGTGGGCCACTTGGGCTCTCACAGGGCCCATGAAGCCTGAAAGGGCCAACCTGCCCCAGAAACTTACACCAACAGGAAGACCATCCCTGCAGAAGGAAAATCTGGAGAAGGATCTGTTAGCACTCAGAGGAGAGCAGGTGAGGATGAAAGCGGACCCAAACTGATGAAGCCCTGTCTTCCGGGGCCCCTGCCTTCATCTCCTCAGGGCCACTGGGGCCCGCGGCAGCCCGACTCGGGCAGGCACGAGCCCTCGGAACGAGGCCGCTGCACGCTCTGCAGTTCGGCAAGCTCGTGCTCAGACTCCACTGGCTCAGAGCAATTTTTAGAGGCTTTATTTTAAACATCTGCATGTTTCTGAGGTGAACTCAGCTTTTTAGAAAATACACATTTTTAGGAAAAAATACTTGAAAAATATTTACTAAGTCTCAATTTCCAGGAACGAAGGAGATGTGTGTAGCATTTTCAGGGTCTCAGCAGCGTTAGGAGAGAGACAGCGCTGCCCCTGGTGCCACGGGCCAGGCTGGGCCTCGCCTCCCGCTCACACAGTCTGGGACCCACCGCTGGTTTCTCAGGCCCTCAGACCACCCAGCGCAACAAGAGGCCCACTCTTGAACACACACATCTGCGCCACGTGCTGGGCTTCTAAGCGGCTCCAGGTCCAAACATGGGAACGGAATGCAAAACAGAATGAAATGGAAATGGCAATGGAAAAAAAATGTCACCTTTGAAGGTGATGTAGTGACTGAAAGGTAACGAGTGTCTGAGGAGACATCAGACACAGACTTGTTCATCCAAATGTTACAGGAATTCATTGGTTCCAACAAGAACAGACATAAACTGCCTTACCAAAGGGTTCACCGAAAACTGGCCTGAACTGACCAATGTGATAGAATTAGGGGTGTTCATTTTCTACCAATTTGCCCTTTCCAAGCTCCAGGCAAATACCTGGCACCTTCTGTGAGGAGAAGGCACATGCTCAGTGGCTCGGGGTGAGACCAAGAATCTCCTCAAGGTCCTTCCCTGCCCTCTACAACCAGCGTCCAAATTCATGCACCCCGCCTGGCCATGTGGGGACGCACGCACCCGCCCCAGAGCCCTGCAGAGTGTCCCCCACGGAAGGGGCCATTCAACCACCCCCAGCAGACATGACCACGCCTCAGGTACCCACCACCTGCATAAATCATCACTCATTTCTGGGTCTGTCACGACCGTGAGTTATGGCAGGAGGCATGCTCCCTACATAGTGGGGACAGAGTAAGCTACTGTGAATCAAAAATACTCCCTACATAGTAGGGACAGAGTAAGCTACTGTGAATCAAAAATACTCCCTACATAGTGGGGACAGAGTAAGCTACTGTGAATCAAAAATACTGATGAGCTAATTCCTACAGAGGGGAAGTCTGTTCTGTGTGTCCAAACTCATAACTCCAGGGATTTCAAAGTAGGTGACCTGGTTACCACACAGAAAGAACCCAGCTAGACACCTGCAGGGGGACCCCACTGTGCGCACACCGCGCCCTGGCTGCACCTGTGACCTGCACAGGACATGCGGGCACCGGGGGCTCCTCAGGAAACCAGCCACCACCGCCTTCTCTTCAGAGCATCAAAACCGTCCATTATCATCTGGCAGACGTCGTATTACGAGGAAACCGCTTTTGAAAAGCTCCTTCTCATGCCTTAATTGACTGAATTACGCTTCAAGTCTGTTCAGTGTAAACCAGGCTCAGTGTCCCGAGCGCGGCAAGATGTACTCACTGTGAACTTCTCCTCGCTCTTCTTCTGGAAGCCAAAGGAGTTTTTCCTAGGGAAGAGGAAAGCACAGGACTGTTAGATTTTTCCCCTTGCAACATATTTCACTGAGCACACAGGTAGTGCACGTATATTCAGCCTTTACACAGATGACTTCCGATTCTAAATTCCCAACTCTAACGAGTGTAAGCAAAACAGACATCCTACAGTAATGGACTAAACCTGAGGTCTATCAAGGTAAATAAAACACACGCTGAAAGGATTTTCCCATTTGGAACTTCTGTTAGCGTGTAAATACTTGAGTATCCGTTCAGTTGTAGAAGACGTGTAAGATCTGATCCTGAGCTACAAAGATGAACCATTAAAGAGCGGTGATGAACGCCCATCTGCATGGTCGTCACCAAGATCCCAAGCAGCTGCAGGCACTCACTGCCCCGGCCTTCATGCTCTGGGCCAACAGCCTTCACTGGCTGAACCAACCACGCAGGTCGCGGAGCCCCTGTGCTTTCTACACCTGTCTGCCATCCTTACACCCCCGTTCTGGGCTCCCAGGTTGCAGAGTCACACCCACAGGCAGCAGAGCTGTTCCACACGCCGCAGCCAAAACCGCAGCAATGAACACCTAGTGGGTGATGCCTGGGCTTCCACAGCCTGACAAGCCACATACTAATTCCAGTTCATAATTTTACTTTTACTTCCTTATCCATTGTCATTTCACTGAAAGCAAAGGCTCCCTAAGGGCCGTATTACATAAACTAAAAAGAAATTTAGAAATAATCTCGACTAACTCCTTTGTTTCTCAGAGAACCTCCCAGCAGCCTTGCCCAAGACGGCCTAAGGTGTCAGAGGGTGACCCCTGTGCTGAGCAGGGACAGCCTGGCCGCCCCGCTAGGGGAAGCACAGTGCAGGCCTCCAGGACTCTGGCCCAAAGCCACACCCTCCTGCAGAAACTAGTCCAGAAATAGCCCCCGGAGACTACATGCCTTCCCACAGGATGCCACAGGACTGAGGAACATTCTGCCCGTGGTGCACGGGCACAAAGTCATGAAGATGGGCGTGACTATGAGACCCCCACCCCGACCCCGGCAGAAGCAGCATGTCTCGGCCTGGGCTGCCCCCCTGCCCTCATCCACATCTGTGGCCTTGGGGTAGTCCCTCTGCGTCTGAACGACACTCCAGCTGAAAAGCCCTGAAGAGCCCGAGGCCTGGTCTGGAAACAAGGACCATGAGGGCGTCCTGACCAGCCCCTCCCCGCTGGCTTCACATCCCGGGGCACCTCAGCCTACCATTCCCCCTTCCTGATGTCTGGCTGGTGGTGGATGAAGTCCTGGTGTAGACTCTTTGGGGGGAGCTCGACCCCTCACTGGAGGGGGTCTCCACAAGTTGGACAAACCGCATGCGTCTTGCTGTGGTCTGAAGACGGAAGTGGTGGCAGGACCGCCTGAGATGCGTGGACAGAGCAGGCCTGCCCCCACCGTGGAGACGCTGGGCAGTGGCTCTGCACCTGCGGGCCCCGCTCCATGCCCAGGGAGATGGCGAGGCCTGGGAACGAGTCCTGGTGGTGCTTTTCCCGCACCATCTCCAACCAGCCCTGACTGCGCCCAAGGACCACCTTTCTGAGGGCCTAGCCTCAGCTCTGCAGGCCCTGCTCCAGGCCCCTCAGTTTACAACCCACGCCGTTCCCCCAGCAGCAGCTGCTTCCTGAGGTCGCTGCGTCTGCACTTCCTCAGTGTCCCCTCTGCCCCTCAGCCCTCCAGTGCCTGTCCAGGCAACTTCATGTCCAATTTCCTGATGCTACGCAGCCCCGGCCATGCCAACTCCACCCAGCCATGGCGAACCGGACATCCACACTGCCCTGGGTGCACACCAGGTGCCTGACAGAGGGGCTTCTGTGTGTCAGACATGGTCCCATCTGCTCTGTACAGAACACACAAAGAAATTGTTCTTAAAGTTTTCCAAGTGGGTAAAAAAAAAAACCTTAGGCAGGTTGAACAAGTGCTGGTTGTGGCTCTGGGTCAGAGGGCAAGTCCTTCCTGGCAGCCCGTTTGGAATTAACCGCTGAGGGAAGGAAATGCATAAAGCCAGCCTCCACCTGTCAAGACCGTGCTGGACATCACTGATGAACCCTCGCACCCCTCCCCGTTCCCATCTTGTCCCCCGATGAAGGGTGAGTGGCAGAGGGCGAGACAGGGAGTGGCACCCATGGAAGTGAGCGGGGAGAGGGCATGAGGGGCAGGCTGTGCAGGACCTGCCAGAGCCGTGGAGGGGCAGGCGAGACCTCCCCTAAATGTGGCCAGCGGCACCACGTAACTGGAACAGCTCTTGTTTATAAGTAAGCTCAATATGAATTTAAACGCTGGTCTGCCCGCCCACACAACTCACTGCCTGCCTGCCGTATGACTCTGCAGTGGGAGGAGGAGTGAGGCAGGGCGACCACAGGCTCATAGAACACGGAGTCTGGTCAATTCTCCACAAAGGATGACTGGGACCTAACACAGTTCAGCCCACCCCCAGTCCTCACAGGACGGTGTCCTATCACCAAAAAGAGGGAACCAGCAAGTCCCTGCTCTGAAAGTTACCCCTTTGAGTAATCACACAAAACCTCTGATGGCTACAGCCTTCAATGTGATTTTCTGTGATGGATTTGAAAATAATGATTGCAGAACACACCTAAATGAATGGAACTTGAAACTACAAACAGTTTATAAAACACCAGGTGCTTGATCAGCAAAGACTAAGTACTCACCTTCCTCTACCTAAGCCAGGGGAGAGCTCCAGACTGCTCGGCTCCACGCGCCCCGGCCCTGCGTCTCTCTTGGCGAAGGCTGGAGGGGTCTGTGCCCATGCTTGAGGCTGACCTGCCGGCCTCATCTGTGGGCTCTGGACACCATTAATCAGCTGATCCTCAGTGAAGGTAAACATGGAAGAACTTTCCAGGAGCCCAGGCCCCCTCTCTGCACTGGGGATGGCATGGCACGGGTGAGAATTACTAGGGTTCCTATAAATAAAGCATTTGTACAGCTCAGCTCTAGAACGGTCACAGAGTCACAAAATGAGCATGCTAATACGCAAACGTCTAGGCAAAAGTGTTCTATTTAGAAAAAAATACAGAAAGTGTTATTTAGCATTGTTAACTCATAGTATGTCTGATAATGCCAATCTGAACACAACATCAATGCTCTGCTTGGCTGTGGTCCAGGTCCCCAGAAGCCTTTGTCTCCAGTGAGCCTGTCCTTTCTGCAGGCACCACAGCACATATTTGAGGGTCTAATCCTCAGAGAGCGTGATCCCACACTTCTGGGTGTTTCATGTCTGATGGACATTAACGCTGGTCAAATCTATCATCAGCGAGTGTCAGGGGGACTCGAGCACGTGGTGAGGACTGCCAAGGTTTTCCATGTGTCGTGTTTCTGCTCTGCTCTGAAAGCACACAGTATGGCGGTGACCTCATATTACTTGCCTGCTTCCTGGAGGGTACTGTCTGAGGGAGGCCAGAGGAAATGCTGCAGGTATGAAGGTGGGAGACGTGAACCCATTTATAAATCCAGCATTTGGAAATGGAGTTACCTAGATTTATTAAGAACAAAGAGACTTCAGTTGGTTAGTGCTGCACCTTGTGGCAACCTGGGTCACTTCTGTTCCACGTTCTGCAAGGAACGTCCACTCCGAGAAAGGCACAGCAGGGTGAGGCCCGCTGGAGTGTCTTCTCGGCTGCACTGCTGGGAGCCCACTGCAAAACCCTTTTCAGATGCACCTCCTTGCACCCCTCATGCTTGCAAGTGCCCCAGCTCTCCTGGAACGTGCAGTCACATTCTGCATTGTACGAGGGACTACACAGCTTAGGGAACGCCAGACTGGAGGGAGGCAACCTGGGCAAAGGGCTGGACCACATCACACAAAACGCATTCAGTGTGTGCAGCCAGCCCCCGTGCCTCCCAATAAGCCGACCATGAGGGCTGCTGCGCTGGGGCAGGTGTCCCTGCCTGAGCCCCACGTGAAGCCGGACTCACCAGGGGCGGGTTGAGATAGCTGTGTGTGGCTGACCAGGCCTGGGGGGCGACCAGGCTGTAGAGAGGGAAGTGCTGCTGGGCGCTGTAGACCGGAGGCAAGTAGAACGAAGGCAAGTAGAACGAGGCCGTGTAGCGCTGCTGCGTGTAGAGGCTCAAGTTCAGGGGCCGGAAGCCGTTCTTCGGCAAAAACGTGTTTATAGCTATTGCCTTTGCTTTTATCCGCACCTGTGTGAAAACAGTAAGCTTCTGTGAGAATACTAAAGAACACTGATTTGCAAACAAAGTATAACCAAAGGTCCTGCTTACCTTAATTGGTTTTCCTTGAAAAGTTTTGACTTCTTCTCGCAGATATTTGTACGCCTGAGGGCAAGAATCATCCGTGATACCAACGTGTTAATCTTACGAATAAGACGAACTGACAACTCAGTGCCTCGAATAAGGAACTGTGTACTTAACACACGGTGGACGTGACCAAGAACAGTACCCCTTGACCTTTTTGGGTCACACTCCTTAAAAGAACCTGATAGAGGCTACGGAACTGTCAAAAATTCTCACAAACAATATCTGTATACAGCTTTCTAAGCATTAACAGAAACCACAACAGCATCCCACAGATCACAGGCTAAGAATCCTTACCCGGGGAAACAATGATCCCAACGTGCACCTGGAATTACACAGGCTGGGAAAGAAAGGGTGAAGATCACAGTGTTCAAGTCATTATTTACGAACCTCCTCCTTCTCCACACGTCCTCCACGACCCCGAGGGCTCTGAGCCGCCCCACGTGGGAAGGAGGGCTTGTGCTGCTCCAGACAGGCTCTCCCCACTCCCATCTCTCTGTTCCTGTGAGGCCCTCTTCCCTTCACCCAGTTAAAACCCAGCCTTCAGACCCTGGCTTCTCTGCTCGAGCCCCAGCAGTCTCGCTGACAACACCTGGTACCACATACAGGGCACTCCCTACATGGGCGCATGTCTCCCTAAGGAAAAGTCTTCCTTTACGGGAAGGGAACCCCCTGAACTCCTTGTCTCCCACAGAGAGCCTCTCGACGCTTTTTCAAGGACGTTGCAGTGCGACACTGCCCTGCAGCGTCAGGGTTAGGTTCAAAGCCCCAACACTTTCCTGCACAGGTGAAAGGGCAGAACCAGTTTCCCTGTGCTGTCAGCCTCCCCCGTCCTTAGGAAGTCATGCCTGCACTCTTCACGTTGCTACAGAACTGTCTGCACACACACCTGCTCTGGTTTGCTCTGCACTTACGTTCAAACCCAGCACCGTGGCACGAGAGAGGCCCGCAGGCGCAGAGGCCCACTGTGTACCAGCGGCTAGTGTGCTCCACGGGGTGGGGTGGAGTGGGGTGGGGTGGGGGGAGGGGCAGCGAGCTCACCTGTTGTGCGTCTGCCTCTGTCTCAAATGTAATAAACCAATTATCGTTATAGGCGAATTCACAGTTTATGAACTTCGGTAAGTTGTCTCCTTTAAATAGTGCTTCTACTTCCTACAGGAAAGAGGTCAGAAGTTAATTAAATTCCCAGCTGTGCCGCCATTTGTCCTCCCCAAACAGAAATGACACACTCTGAATGACAGATGCTTAGAAGACAAGCCAAACACACTGATGTCTAGAACCCTCCCAAAATGGCTAGGCATTCAGTGTGGCTTCCAGAGTAAGGATCCCACTGCCACAGGAAACAAGCTCACAACCTACTGACCTCCAATGTACCACTGACTCAATTACCGTGAAAATACCATTTTATCTTACCAGTAGGCCAATAACCACGCAACTGGGGGAGGAGGGGAGGAATGTAATTTAAGAAACTTAAAAATTAGCTGGGCTTTCGGTTCCAGCTAAGATGGACCAAACTTACCCTCCCCACAGGAAACAAAGACAAAATATAAGAAAGAATGGTTTCTGAGGCCACACAGGAGCACAATCCCTGGGGGACAGGTATAAGTGAGCCCGAGTGCCCAGTGAGGGCCTGGGGTTCCCAGGCCATGGTGCCAGGAGAGCGAGCACAGGCCAGCCCAAAGCTGCAAGCTCAGGGGCACCCCAGGACCCAGCACGCAGGAAATAGCCACCTGACAAGAGGGAACCCCTGAGCTCTCTGGGACGCATGACTGTTCCTCCCACCAGCCTCAGCCAGGGAGTGTCCAGTGCGTCTGCTCTGCTCCCCCGCCACTGACTGAACCTCAACACAGAGCCCAGGAAAACACCACCACTCAGTATAAAGTGAACTCCAAAATGCCTGGCATGCATTCAAAATTTACCAGGCACACAAAGAAACATAAAGATATGATGCATAATGAGAAAAAATCATCATTCAAATTGGCCCCAGAAAGGCGCTGAGGCCGCACATTCGCTCGAACCAGCACAAGCACACTGGCGCCCGTGGCGGCCCTCTCCTCAAAAAAGCGTTTGTTCCAAAAAATTATTTAGCGTAAAAATATGTTTTGTCTCAACTTGTGGATTTATTATTCTTATTTTAAAACGAATAAATATTTAAGCCTCTCTCCTTTTAATTTCTAAAAATGGAAGTTACCATAAACTGTTTTTTTTTAACATCAAGTGTGTACTCGAAGTCCCAAGACCAGAAAGTTTGAGAACCACTCTCACTCTGAGTGTGTAAATCCTGGGGAAAAGTGTTACTGTACCTACTCATTCTTTAAAATACACCCTCCAAAACCCACAGAAATAAGCAGAAAAGCCACAGAGAAGTGCAAATACCCTTCGGAGCAGAAACGACTTACCTCTACGGGTGTGGACTCAGAGACCTCGCGCAGGATGACTATGCAGCGGTTCTGGTATGGCCTCACTTTTTCTCCCTTCTCGTCCACTTGGACTAAAGGTAAAGCTGTGGAGAGAAGGGAAAAGGACGGTGCACAAAATTAAAACAAATCAACCATCTGTATTTCATTACAACCACAGATACCCTGGGGGGACGTGCTAGACTGTACTACTAACTGCGCTGAAGAAAGCTGTGCGACAGGTAAACACCAGAAGTCCTGACAGTTCAACACAAACTATCAAAAGGTTTTGCACCTTTGAAACGGGTCAACACGGCCAGTACCAGTCAGGCCTGACTCAGGCCTCACCGGCTTTTACTGATCTCCTTTCGGTTAGGTTTTGCCTTTTGGTGTCACTCTGTAAACTTGTATCCCATACAGTCAGGTCACAGCACATCAAGGTCACTATCAGAGCTCAGGGCCATCCACCACCACGACGACATGCGTTACCAGCTCCAGAAAGGAAGACATAACTTCACTCTGGTTCTACTGCTATCAAGGGGGTAATGAGGGAACATTATGGAAAAGCTCCTGCTAGTAAATCAGACAACTTCCATGAAACAGAAGCAGTCCTTAAAGCACACAGAGCGTACCAAAGCGTACTTTAGAAAAAAAGAACATTTTCTACACAATCCTATCAAACATTCAAGAAAACAAACAAAAACAAAAACACACCAATTCTACAAACTCTTCCAAAACACTTTAGAGTACTTTCCAACTCAACCTACAAAGCCAGCATTTCTACACCCAAACTAAGCAAAGACATCACAAAACAAGAAAACTACAGACCAATATCCCTCAGGAAGATTAATAAAAAATTCTTATCAAATTTTGCCAAATTGAATCCAACAAAGCATAAAAATAGAACTATATAATGACAAGTGGATTTTTCTCAGTAAATAAGGCTGGTTTCCAAAGAAAATTAAACAATGTAATTCACCATATTAATGGACTTAGAAAACAAACAAAAACACAATTACCGCATAGACACAGAAGCATCTGACAAAATCCAACTTGTATTCCTGATAAAAATACTCAGCAAACAAGGAAGGGAAGGCAAACCTCCTCACTGACAAAATGCCAACGTCCAGCACCACTCGTGCCAGTAGATGGGTTAGGCAAGGATGCTGACCCCCACTCTCTTCTGCACAGCCCTGGAGGCCTCAGCCAGGGTAGTAACGCAAGAAATAGAGATTACATGCATGCAGACTGGGTGCAGGAAGGTAAACCTTTTCATTTGCAGATAGGCTAAGCTCTATATAGAAAACCTGATACAATTTCTATAAAAAACTACAATTGTGAGTCTAGAAAAGGTTTAAGTATAAGACCAACACACAAAAATACACTGTATTGCTACATACTGGCACCAATCAGAAATTGAAATAAAAATATTTAAAATTGTGTCCAAAATATGAAATACTTAGTTATAAATCTGGAAAGATATGAAAGACCTGCACATTGGAAACTCCAAAACATTGCCAAAGGAAAAAATTTTAAGACTTTCCTTAGTAAATGGAAAGATATTCTGTGTCAGTGGATTGGAAAACTCAATATTGTTACAGTGTCAATTCTCTCCAAATTGATTTATTAATTCAATGTAATCCCAATAGAAATACCAATAAGCCCTTCTGAAAAACCAAAATGTTAATTCTAAAGTTCACATGGAAATGCAAGCATTTATGCAAAATGCAGAGAGCCAAAGCAAGTGGAAAACTCTGCACCTCCTCTAAGACCTACTGTCAAGCCAGCACCACCCAGACACTGCAGAACAGGTGTCAGAACAGCCCAGCAGACTCAGGCCGACCCCCAGCCGGAGAGGAGCCCCCACCTGCGGAGTAAATGACTGAGAGCGGCACAGGCAGTACGGTGGGGAAGGCTGAGCCTTTCCGACAAGGGGCGGGAGCAGCCGCACACCCACACCCCAGGGGCTGGGGACTCAGATCCTCCTCATGCCATACACGAAAATGAGCTTATGGGGATCACAGATCTAAAAATGTAAACCTAAACCCAGAAACATCTAGGAGAAATCACTTGTGGCCTGGGATTTAGCAAAGATTTCTTAGGAACAATACCCAAAACAAGCTCCAGGAAACAAACAAGGTAGTCAGCTGGGCTGCGGCAGGGCGTCTTCAAAGACAGGAGGGGACAAGGTGGGGGCGCCCGGGAGAGAGAAAATGAAGCCACACGGACACACCCACACCTGCTGGGAAAACTGACGCGGAATCGCTGGGAGCGCTTGCCCTGGTCACGGCTCAGCACTCCAGAAACAGGCAGCAGCTTCCCAAGCGCACACACCTGCCACCTGCTCCGACCTCCCACTCGCAGCAACCTACCCAAGAGAGGCGGGGACGTCTGTCCACACAGACTCACACCAATGTTCCTGGCAACTTCATCTGTAACAGCCAAAACCTGCCATGACATAAGCATCTTCCGATTCGGGAGACAAACCAACTGTGCTGTATCTACTCCATGGAGCATGACTCGGCAATAAAAAGCCACAATCTACTGACACTAAACAAAATAATTACACCGAGTGAAAGAATGCAGACACTCCCCGAAAAAAGACAGTTCATGACTGATTCCATTTATATACACTTTCCTGAAAATTTAAACTAATCTATAGTGACAAAAAACAAACAAGCAGGGTAGTTGCCTGGGGCAGGAGGAAACTCTGGTGGGTTGGGGCAGGTTGATTGACACGTTCATCATGCTGGCAGATCCTCAAGTGTATAAACACGTCAAAATGTACCAGATGTACACTTACACCATGTGAATCTGAAGTGTGTAAACTCCACCTCACCAACAAGGAAAGCTGTAAACCCATACAAAAACCAGGCGGTGGCAAAGCGCTCCGTGCCCTCCCTCCCCGCCTCCGCCAGTCTCTCTCCCCGCTTAGCTGCCCCCAACACGCTGAGTCAGCAGCTTCAGTCCTATTCATGTGTTTATGCTCCTACCCCTTATCTCTGAATCCACAAAAACAGTTCTGTTTACATGTGCCGAAACTTTATACAAATGGTATTACCTTGTACGTAATTTGAAACACCCTTTTAATCAACATGATGACCTTAAATTTTATTCTTGTTGAAAAATATATGCCGAGTTCATTTTATCCACTCTAGCATTCACTGTGTGGCAGCTCACAGTGTATTCACACCCTGATGACAAATGTTTCTGAGCTCTTTTAAATTAACAATTTCAATTAAATTAACTATAAATATAGAGCACTTGAATTAGATACAGTGTGACATGCACTATATATGTATTGATTATAAAAAGTCTAAAAATGTAATTTATGCAACTCAGTCGACATGAGAATATTCAAATTAAAATAAGGTACTACCAACTGTCTGTGGTGCATCTGATTCTATGTTAGGTATTTTGGGGATGGGGATAAGATTCAAACTTAAGAAGCCTCTCTGCTCACCCTCTCCAGAACTACAACTAATACAGTAATATGCTGACTCTACTCTGATCATGCAGGTTATTACATACGTACATATATTTCTGTCCAAAAGTTAAGTGAAAGCAATTGGACAAAACTAGCTGAATATTAATGGACAGACAACAACATTCCAACCCAAGAACCCGCACAGAAACAGTACTGGAGAAGGAAGTGGGAAACAGTAGGGGAGAGCAGGGCTGCCCGGGGCAGAAATGGCTCCTTTAAGCAACTACACAGGGTTACCAAACATGCTCCCAGCCACCAAGTGTCAATGGAGAAATTATCCTCAGCAGGGCAGCAAAGTTTATAAGGACAGCCTGAAAGGAATAAGTAAATCTGGGATTCTCAACAATAACCAAAGACTGTTAACAGAGTAAAGAAAGCTGCTGGTCAGATGGGAACCAAACTCAGCTGACACACAACACGGCCTGCTCTCAATGGACCCAAGAGACAAAGCACCACTGGAGGCACAACACTGCCTTGGGAAAGAAACGGGGGTACAATTTTCAGAACTCAAACTTCATGGATTTCCATGTTTGCCAGGTTTTTTTTAATTAATTTAATGGCCTTATGACATTTACAGAGGAATAGAGAACTTTTTTACGTGAACAGAAAATCCAACTAAGTTCTAAAATAGGACGTTCATCTTTTTCTACTGCTGTTAAGTCAAATGCACGAGAAAAAGTCTTCACTGTCAGCAGCACAGCTAAGCTGGGAGAACATGAACACCCTGCGTAGGAGTCAGTGATGGAAAGTCATGGCGGAGACACAGAAAGGTAGCTTTAACTCGGGCACCCACCACTGCGTGCCTCACGAAGGGTGCCCCTCAGAGATGCTCAGAATTGCGGGGGCAGAAGCCACCAGCTGGTACTTGTAGCCCCATCATAAAAAGTGCAACTTTATAAAGAATTAAACATCATCCCATTCTTAAAAAAATCCCACACAGCACACATTTACTATGAAACTAACACCTGTAGAAGCCATCCCGGGTGGGAGGGGAGAGGCGCAGCGTTATGGGGCACAAGGAAACTGGGTTTCACCAACATACATGTGGGTCCAAACTGAGCCAACTGTGTACTTTAAACACACACAGTTCACGACGTGCTGACTATACCTCAGTAAAATGGTTTTTACAAATAACAAAATGGTTAGGTTGCGAGAAGCCTGTCTGCAAAGCAAACCAGGGCAGGTCACACTTTAAATACCCACCCTCCCTGAATCCCTGTGGGTCTCGATATAATGTTTAAATCTTCCTTTGATGTTGCCAAATGTCCAAGGAACGAGCTAATTCACACGATGTTTTTAAGGAAGAATGCAACAAACCCGAACAGAACTTCGGCAGGAAGCTGAAGTCTGAAAAACTCTTTCAGCAGCTGGCATGCTCATCAAAGCGCACGCGGCTCTACTCTGAATACCGCTGTTTATTTTTCATGAGTGGCACAGCGGCTAACCTCTCCATTAGCCTTTTCTACCCCACAGGCCACAATCAAAGATGCGCCTGAGGGCTGTCATGGAGCCCCATCAGTGCCCCAGCGCCATGCGCCTCACCAGATACCAGGACTGTCAGAAAGGCCTGGGAGGCGAGGGGAGACTCCACTTGCCACCAAGTATCTCCTCACGAATGGCTGAGCACCTGATGGTCACGTCAGCAAGAAAGATGCCGTCTGGGCCACGTGCGTCTCGGCCAGCTGCGGCCTACTTACACCTCAGCACTTCGACAATCAAGTCCATGTCGGTGCTAAGCTTCTTGATGTGGCCCAGGTTAGCAACCATGGTGATTGGCACGTACTGATTACTGTCCATCTGCGATATAAGGTACATGTCACTAGCAAGGTTCTCCCTGCAGAAAGAAGACAATCTCTCTTAATTGATAACTTCTTTAAAAGGAAGCCTCGCAAGAGGTACGAGCGTGGTACGGTGTTGCTTTGAAGTTTTCTCTAAATTCCAACCCCACCTACCATTTGCCACCTCTCTTACCTTGGGACAATTTTTTTCAAAGACATCTGGGGAAGCAGAGAGAGCAAAAGTAAAAGCATGCTGCACTTTGTACAATCACAATCAACAAGCAGGTAAAACTTTCACAAATGTGCTTATAGCTTATCTCTGTCCCAAAGTGTTTGAGTAGCTTATTAAAAATATAAACCGAACCTTTTAAAGTAAGGAAATCCAGTGATAGAACAAAAGAAAGAAAAATGCAGAAACACCAGGGAAGGCTGGTGCCCAGAGTGCCTGTGGCTCAGGCTGGACACCTGCAGAGGCCAGGACTCCAACTCTGGCCTCCCAGCCCCCTGGAGCGGCCAGGGTGACAAAGCTGTGCATGTGGCCAACCACATATGCCACAGGGCCAGTTAAACCACTGACAGCCCTGGAGGGAGGAGGGCAGGTATCCCGAGGAGTTTCCACAAAGAGGACCACGCGCTCAGAAACCCCTCAGCACCACACACAGCTGAACTCTGGCTCCCAAAAGAAGGCCCCACGAAGCCCATGCTGTGCAAGGGTGCACCCTGCCCCCAAGCAGCCCTGCAGGTGTGGACTCCGCCGCAGGAGCCCAGGGCAGGCCTGCGGGACACCTCCTCCCGGGGAGTTGATCAGCAAGCCATCGAGGCGGTGTCCCAGTCTGGGCTGCACAGCGGTGGAAAGCGCCCAGCACAGCGCCCCTCCCCTCACCCTCACGCAGCCGCACCGGACACCTGCGCCAAGTCTGAGGGCAGAGGCGGCCCAGAGGAACACCCGGAGAACCGCCCTGACTGACAGGGAGCATCTCACCTGGCTTGTCCCCTCACACTCAGCCCCACCTCCCCACACGCCCGGGTCCGCAACGCGACCCTACACATTCTGCTGTATTTAACAGAAAAAACAAAAAAATTACTGCTACACAAAGAAAACAGCTTCACAGTGCAGCGCTTGGCATACTTTGAGAACTAATATAGGAAACGTGTCCTCAAACTTCAGTGTGCTAAAAAATGTCTCTGTGAGATTGACCCCCCCAAGGCTCCTCGCTCACAACCTGAGGGTGGGTGGGGATGGGAGGAAACCAAAGTTCAAAAGCAACCCAGGTAACAATCAAGACACACCTGTGGTCAGTGGGCAGCAGGCCAACAGTCTCCATTCCCTATCAACAGATGTAAGACACAGAGGCTGACAGACAGCCTCTTCTCCCGTGGAAAGCACCCTGTCTGTGTGTGCAGTTCCAGTGCACAACACCTTGGCCACAAGGCACCAGCACAAGCACCACCACCAGCACCACCACCCTTACCTGGACAAGCAGAATTCCAATGTTTTCTTAAGTACTTCCCGGGGGTCTTCCTGGCTTTCTGGTTGTGATTCATTTCCTCCTACACAGAAGCAATGATTAGCTCGGGGAAAATGGCTTAAAATTTACCAAACAGATAATTCTGTACAACAATGCTCATTTTTCAATATACATATTTATTCATCTGCACAATTAAGATAGAGAAATAAGAAAAATGCTATTTTACAAGGAAATCATAAGCAAAAACAAACAAAAAACCCCTTCTCACCCATACAAAAACAGTTTCAAAAAAACAGCCTAAGAAGTGGTGTTTATTAGCGAAGTTTAGCAGGTGCTTTTTATCACAAAATGAGTATAAGCTTATTTAACGTTTTGTCTCAATTCTAAAGAGATTTTCGGGTAGCCTAGAAAAACACAAGATAATAAAATGACAATAAAATATAAAGGAAAGAATAAAAATAAGGAAAAGATAAATACAGGCCCCCCAAAAATCAAGGCTGGGGATCCTGAACACACGCAGCGGTAAGGCTACGCTGTGTCTACACCACAGCCTGACACACTGGCCCTTACACTGCCGGACAGGCAAAGGGACAAGGCAGACACTGCTCGGATACAGCGATCCCACCAGAGAACACTAAGTGAACAGATCCTCTAGCAGAAACAGAACCTGGTACTAGATTCTGGAGAGCCCTCCTAAGATGTCAGATGGCATGTGGGTAACTTCTGTGTGGGGGTCACACGGAGCACCTACCATGGACCGGGGCCTCCAGGACAGTGCACTGAGCTCAAGGTGAGGCCCCGGGCCCTCCCCAGCACTCTGCTCACCAGGTCAGGATCCCATTTTAAGGTGGCACTAGGAGAGAAAAAGCACTTAAATTCTAAGAACTAAGAGTTTTTTTGCACACTTAAAAAAAAATCTTTAAAAACTGAAGTGTAGTTGATTTATGACGTGTTAGTTTCTGGCTGCACACTTCTACGTAAGTTTCATGGTACAATAATACATGTGACACTGGTATTTTAAAACAAGAGACACTGGTATTTTAAAAGTCAAAGACCATCAAAAAGCAAAGACAAAGCAGGGGCATTTACAACAAATAAAGACAGAGAGTTTGTTTTATATAAAGAGCTTTAACAAAATCCACCCCCCACCAGCAAAAAAACAAGACAAAACAAAACCAATGGACCTGATGAGACTGAAAACTTGAAATGGCTCTTGAAGCTACAATCTCATTTCACTCCTTCATCCAGAAAGGCCTGTTTTAAGTACCCACGTGAATTCACATTCCACACCCCACATTTCAGATATTCACTACATGTCTCCTGCGTGCCAGGCACCATCAAAGCTGTTTGTTCAGCCTCAGTGAGGCAAAGCCTCTGCTCTCAGTGGGAGGCAATCAAAAGTTAAACAAGTAAACAGTAAACAAACAGTGTCAGGCAGACTGTGACACAGTGGAGGAAACCACAGGGCACAGGGCCGTCGTGCCACCCAGCCACTCCACACGGGGCTGGAGAGGGAGCCAGAGGTGCACAGAGACAGCTGGTCCAGATGATTCCGGAGAGTTCTGATGGGGGAGGCCGGGTGTGGAGGGCAGTTCCACTGAACATGAGAGAGGATACAACAACGTGGAAGGTTCCTGACACGGCAGGTGAAGGGTTTGGGGACGGAGGACTGGGAGACTCGAGGTGTCAGGGTGTGAACTGCTCTTCCCACAGCAAGACAGGAGGTCGTCTGCTTCCAGGCAAGATGGGGCGCAGGGCCTGGAGTTATCTCCCCTCACGGAACAACCAGCAAAACCAAACACACCTGTTTCTAAGAGTTACAGTCATCAAAACAAACCAACCTATGGAGAAGAGACAGCTTGGAGATAAACCTACATGCTTCAAAGGATTCTGACAAAGGCACAGAGGCAGTGCAATGGAGAAAAGAGAGTCTTTCTGACATGTGGGGCTGGAAGAGCAGCATGTCCATGTGGGGAAAAAAAAAGAATTTTGCTTCATACCTCACACACTACAAAACTTAGCTTAAAATGGACCACAGACCTAAAAAATGTAAAATTTAAAACCATACAACTCACTGGAGAAAACCTTAGTGACCTGAGATTAAACAAAGATTTCTTAGGTACAACACAAAAAGCAAGATCCACAAAACACAAAACAAAACAAAAAAACCTGATAAACTGGACACAATTCTGAACTTTTGCTTTACAAAACATACTGTTAGGAGAATAAAAGACAAGTCAGACTGGAGGGATGTATTTGCAAATTACATACCTGATAAAAACTTGTTACCAAAATATATAAAGAACTCTCCACTCAATAATAGAACAACCCAATGAGAAAATGAACAAAAGACTTGAACAGATGCTTCACCAAAGACATGTGCACATGAAAAGACGTTTGACACCATCAGTCACCAGGGAAATACAAATGAAAAAACCACAGTAAGATCCCACTACCCAGCTTTGAGAATGGCAAGAAAGACTGCCTACATCCAGTGCTGGTGAGGATGTGGAGCAGCCGGAGTCGGGCCCACTGCTGGTGGGATCCAGAGAGTTCGGCTACAGAACACAGCTTCACTCGCTCTTAAGAGGATGAACCTATGCCTAGCAGATGATCTGGCCTCTGATGATGAGGCACTTCAGCATCATGGCCAACTCACCTGCAGTGCTAACTCCTGACTCCCCCTGACAGAAGTCTCGAAAACTGAATACATCCTACGTTTATACATTATTGTTCAGGCTGCTACCACAGATGTTCAAAGAGATTAAACTCTGTCCTATCATTTGGTCTTTCTATGGACTCTGAAATTTTAAGCACTTTTTGAAGACCCAGCATTCAGAAAAGAGACACTACATAATTCTGTGATTCGATTGTGTTGTGAATCATGGAATCCAGAGATCGTGGACTTTGGAGCACTGATTTCATCATGAGAGACCTAAGAAAAACAGATGATTTTTTTTTCTTGATGAGTAAGAGTGAGCTGTTTTGATAAGTATAATACCAACGTATCAACAGACCTCAACATAAGACCACTTAGGATCAAGTGTTAAGAGTGTGTATCATCTACTCAAAAAGTCAAAGTAAGTCCTCAGGCTTTCCTAGGGCTACTCGGTTTCTACAATAGTTTTTTCACAAAATCTAAAAACTGCTGGGCCTTTCACAGCCCACTGCGGGAATACACCCTGGCTCTGAATGCCACCAACGTGAGGCGCTTTCTCAAATGCAAAGTGAAAGTGGCTTTTAGTGCGGAGTCGTGCGTACCAAGTACAGAGACTCAGCTACTACCTAGGGCCTGCTTGTGGAGTTCCTAAAGAATCACTTGTGCAAGTCAGGTCTCTCAGCCTGGATATTTGCACCTAAATGTCACCTCAAAGGGTTCCTTAGTCACAAACTGGTCTGGGATGTTGATAATTCAATCCTATATTATACGCTTAAATTACAATTCCAGAAATCTTGGATCATTTCAAAAGAACTCTTACCAATACCCAAAGGACATCAAAAATGGAAATAATTTAGTATCCAACTCACTCTTTCTCCCTTCCTCCCTCTCTCTCTCTCACACACATACCTACACACACTCCTGGGAGAAACAACTTCCAACGACCAAGAAAAGGAAATCTGATTCCTGGGCAACCACGGTTCAGACGGCTTATTTCTAGAGCTTAAGCACTTGACACCACTTAGTAAACTACTACATCCAAGTTTTAAATGGTGCCTTCAGGTTCACAGAGGCAGTAAGTTGACAAAGCACGGCATTTCCCCCATAGATACAGCAAGTACCCTTGTCTAATGGCACAGCTATACAATGTGCCATCCCTGAGGCACACATGATTGTGTTACATGCGAGTTTCTGAAAAGATCACAGGGAAATAGGAGATGTAATCTAGGAAAATAAAATAATTTCAGTCTCTAAGTGATGGTTCTTTTAATAACTTAGAAAGAGTACTATTAAGATCTTAAATGGATTAGATAACCTTTTTCTATCTTATTTGCCTTATTTCACAAGTCCTCCACGATTAAATTTGAGTAATAGGTGGAGACAGACATGCCACTGGTATTTGGGAAAGGCTGAAAAATAAAGATTTTCATCAATCAAGAATTAAATTTGTCATTTATAACAACAATCTAAATATTTAAAAAAAAAAAAACAGGTTCAAGTCAAATTTTCAATAAATTTCCAGTCCCACTGTTGTCGTGAAATATTTGAATCACTCTAGAATGTAATATGGTTTCATGATTTCTGGGAACTTACTACCTTGAATCTCAAATCTGTAAAGCCTAATTTTTTTCATTAAATGATCTCTGAAAAGTCTTTAACCAAAATTAATAATTTAATTGGTCTAACTGGATGCACCAATCTCTTTATTCCAGCAAAAACAAGATACAGAATGTAAACTGCAATTAAAACTCTAAAAGCATTTCTTCAGAAAGAAAAAAAAAAAAAAACTCAACTCCAACAGAGAATTTAAGAAAACCTCAAAAATGTTTACACTATTTGAGTCTCAGCTGTGGACATGATGCTGTACTTCCCCCGAATACCTGAGTAGGTTCCTTACAAATGAAGGCCATCTTCTATGTAATCCAATATGAAAACTGAAGAAAGGAAATCAGTATTTACACATTACTGATTCTGTGTCCTTTATTTTGCATCCTATCAGGAGTCTCAGGATTTAAACTTGTCCCATTATTGACAATGTTCACTTTGATCACTTGACCAGAGTAGTATTTACCAGGCTTCGTCACTAAGAAGTCACCCTCTTCCCTTTTGTAATGAACACGTATTTTGTTGGAAGTTATCTTGAGGCTCTGTAAAAATTCCATTCCTAATAATAAACTGAATTTATTGATTTGCTTATATCAATATGAACATAAGGATAGCTACTTTATTCAATGAGTCATGATCCATTACTAACAGTATTTAAGTTTAAGTGTTAAATGTTTCCAGATTTAACCCTTGGAAACCCTATCAAAGCTGGCTCCTATGTACTTTCAACATATCCCCATCATTTATGAACACTTCTTTACTTTGTATTTCAAAAAGAAGTTCCAGTCTCACCTGGTACGTTCCCTATCCCAGCCTAGGCATTTCTTCCTGGATAGAACCCTGGTTCCTTTCGGTGGACAAATGTTCAGAGATCAAAGGCTCTATGTTGATAATTGCTACTGAGATGAGCTGTTTTCACTTAATCTCAGGGGAGAGAGCTAGGGAACATGTTTAATTGAAGGCATACATGCATACACAGATGTGTGCAAATATTTACGAATACACATTTATATCTCTTTATTTCTATATCCCATCTTTTGTGCTACTGCTGTCCTTGCTTTTACATATGCTATAAAACCAAAGAGCATTGATAATTATTTTTTCTTGTTTTTCTGCATCATTGCCAGCAGTTAGTATTATCAGATTTGGGGGTTTTGCCACATAAATAAGTGCATAATGGTATCTCACTGCTGTTTTAATTTGAATTTCTGTAATGATAAATAATGTTTAGCATCTTTTAATATGCATACTCACCATACATACGTCTTCTTTTAAGTATGAGCTCAAACCTTTTACCCATTTTCTTGTGTTTATTTTCTTTTGAGTTTTAACAATTCTTTATATAACTGTTTTGACTCCTTTAACAGGTAAGTAGATTGCAAGTATTTTCTCATAGTCTGTTGTTAGTCATTGCATTCTCTTAAAAAATGTCCTTTCCAGAGCAAATGTTTTTAATTTTGATAAAATCCAATCACCTTTTTTTTTTTTCTTTCTCCAGGATAACATATTTTTTGTGTCTAAAATGAAACTTGAATTGTGCCCTGGGGGCCACGGGGCTTGCTGCTCTTCTCTCCGAGACTAAGGCTTTCATTTCAAAAGGGAGTGAGGCCCCTAGAGCCCCTGCCCCAGGGGCCACCCCTCCTCCCAGGACCCCACCCCTCCAGCCAGGCTTCCCGTCTCCCGCCTGACCTCCCGTCTTTCCTGTGAGGACCCTTTGGAGGTTCGTGGAGAAAAGCCTGTGAATGGGTGCAAATTCCCTTCTGTCCATGTTAGGAGAGAGGGGTTATCTTCTCACTGGAATTCATGCTCAGCCTTTAGGAAGTGGTTACAAAGTTAACCGGATTCTTGCCCATGTGCCATCCTCCCATATCCTGCACAGCTAGCTGTGTCTGATACCCTTAGAGGGACCTGTTTTTCACTAGAAATCAGGTAACTTGCTTGTCCTGTGACTTCAGCTCTCTAGTGAGTACAAAAAAAGTTTCAATTTTTTGGTTTACTTAGTTTGAGAGTGACACACTTTTTGCAACTTTCTATATGCCAGGCAGAAGGAGAACTCCGGATAACCTTTTAAGTTGTTTTACATTCAAAACTCAGTAAATTCTTCAAATAATTAACCAAACATGCTATGTATGCATTCGTGCACACACAGATACATGAAAGTGAAGAGAGGCAAGTTTTCACTTTATTCTAAAAAGTAAAGTTACAGAGAGGTTAATGAAGATTTTCAAAAACACTGAAGTGTGACACAATTTATTGTATAATTTAGGCCAATTTCATAGTTGATTTATACACTGGCATTTTTTATTAGATGCCAGCGAGCAGGAGATATAAAACTATGAGCCCTCATGAAGCCTGTAAAAAGGACAGGAATATATGTCAAATATAAGTTACTGCTGGAAGAAATTGCTGATTAACTGTCCTTTACCCTCAATTATTAAAGATTAATGTTTTACAGCACAATCTGAGGGAAGCACAGCCTGGGAATCCCATCTCTGCTCTCTCTACACTGTAGATGAACAAATACCAGTACCTTATGAATTCTGCTCTTCAAATAGTCCAGAGTGCTTTTGGTATTTTGCCTCATAGCATTAGTTCTATGGCTTTGCCCAAGCCAACAACTGAAATAAATGTCTCCCTCAAAAAGAAATACTTTGAAAAACAAGTCAAAACCCCTAAAGAAATCAAAAGTAACCATCAAAATGATGGTGTCATCACACTGAAAATGCAGCCAGTGATACCATCAACATCACATGGGCTGCCGACAGTCCACCAGCAACAGAGTGGCTGCAAACGACTAACCAGCCCCGTAGAAAACCTGCTGAGAAAGACTGAACCATGCTAACAGGGGGAGGGAAAAGCTGAAGAACAGTGTGAGCACTCGGCTCCAGGTGCACAGGATACACCGGGGAAAGGCATGCTCATGGTGCCTGGCATCATTCCTCACTCTGGGGACTGTGATTTAAGTCCTTGTTACGGTGACAGCCTAGGGTAATGCATTCCTCTCGCTAAAATAAGTTTCTCACCAGATCTATTCTAAGAGCTTACAACTCTTCACTGAGAATATCTCTATACTGGAGGAAATGCTCAGTTTACATGATTTAAACAGAGCCCCCTACAACAGAGTTCCCTTACCGAGGTTATGATTCACCTCTCCATCTAAAACTATTCCCTTGTCTCCTCTGACCTAAATCCCTTTCTTGTCGCCTCTGACCTCAATCCTGTGCTAACTGAACACTAAACCACAGTCAGATGACTAAGACAGCTGTTACTGATAGCATCAATGTACTAACATTGCCTTGTAGATATCATTAACATACAGACTCAGGCTTTTCCCCCAGGGCAAGATGAGTTCACAGAACCACGAGCCATGGACCACCCTGACAGAGAGTCATAAACTGGACACATCCTGACTCCAGAAACCTTGGTTAGGCAATGTCACAGAACCGTCACAAGATGATGATTTTTCTTTCGCAGTTTCTTTGTTCTTCCCGTTTAAAACATCCCTAACTCAAAGATCAAGGTGAAGGCGATCTGAGATTTGTCTCCCACTCCCTTACTTGGTGCCCTGCAAAAAAAAAAAAAAAATCCTTCGCTGCAAACACCTGCTTGTCAGAGTTAAGCTTTCTGTGTCACAGGCAACCCTTGCTTGATAACATCATAAGAGAAAAGCAAGCATCCTGCATAGTCACCAAGAACTTTAAACTTCAAATCACATCAACAGCATGGAGAGTATTTTGACTGATTAGGATAGAGCAGCAATATATCCAGGATAATGTAAAGCCACACACAAAACTCAAACTCACACACACACACACACACAAAAGGAATTCATTTTTTTACCCATACAGAATTTATGAAATTTGCCCTTTCTTGTTTTTTCACTTTGATTCCTATCAATCCTATTTCTCCCTCCCTCCCTTTCTCTTTCTCAAAAACTTTCCCATGACAAAAAACTCCTTCTTGTCCAACTCTATTATCTTTCCTAAACTCTGCCACATTTCAATCCCTCTTTACAGTCTATCAGTAAACTCATCATTAACCACTGCATTAATCTTTCTTTGCCCAATATATACACACTCCCCTTTCCACTGCTGTCTTCTTCCATTTTTCTTCCTTTTTTCAAAGTGAGACTTTCCTTTGGGTTTTTTTTCTCCCAATTCCATAGATTCTGAATCATCTGCCTGTTTCACATGCCTACCCACAGACACTGATGTTTAAAAACTGGAATGAAATGCTGTCTGTATTAGAGTCAGTCTTAGTGGAAACTTCCCTAGAAGTTGAAGAGTTAAGCATCAAAAGGGAAAAGTAGCAGTTGTGAAGGCCAAGACTCAGTGACTCAGTTTACTCTGGCTGAACAATCACTACTAGATGTATTCTGCTCAGTCCAAGTGATCTCAGCGTTTTCACCCTATTTGTTAATGAAATAAAACTATTCAGAAAGCGTAGTACTGACTCATCAGGCTACTGTGGCTTCCAATTCAATATGCAGAAAATCCTAGGGTATTATTATAACTGGTGTACAGAGACCAGGGAGTAGCTTTATTTTCCTACAAACATTGTCTTTAAACACATTCTGCTTAATCTCTGCTCCCATTTTACACATATCACATGACTTCTGAGTCATTTTAAAGGATCAAAATCCATGGTCAGTAAGTAAGATTCACCTTTAGGTGAAAAACTTCATCGATTTTAAATCAAAACTTTCATCTCCTTCTCAACCCAAAGCTTTCCTCCTCCAATACGAGCCTGAACCATGGGGCTATAGTGGGAGAGGTAACACCTGTTCCTTCGCTACCACTTGACCTCTTTCCCTGCCATTTTCCGGCTTTTTCTTGAGTCTGTGAGAAGTTTAAAGAAAGGAGATGAAATTTTATATTCGCATTTCTCTCTTGCTGACTCACACTGGGTGACCTCCGATATACCTCTGCACAGCAGGCACGTGGCCTTTTGAAAGTGCAGTACAGGTGGAGTTCCCTGGAGGTCCTGTGCAGACTTTGGCCTTCTGCATTTTCTAGAATGGGCTATTACAGTCTTGGGATCCACCTGTGCTCACATCCTACCTCCCACCTCCGAAGCACGCGATCCAGTCTTTTACTTCTGAATTCTCCTTGCCCCAACATGCTACGATATTGCTTTTAACTATCTCTGCCAGTGAGAGTGGAGGACAGAGGCAGTCCTCTTCCATTATGCCGCCTGATTCCAGTGGCTTTCCTGTTTTTAAACTTCATGGTAGTTCTTTGTTTACTAATGTTTTTCCCACGTAAATAAAGTATACTACAGATGAAGGAATACTCCCCACAACACTGGCATATGCTCAATAAGTAAAAACTGGTATTCTCAGACATACCACTGCAGAGCTGATCAGACTCTGCTTCTTTTCTTTATGAAAGCACTTTATTAATGTCCATTTGGAAGACATCTAGAAGTAAGATTAATGTCTCTGACTCCTTATAATCATAAATCTATCCTTCCAGGATACGGAGAATGCTACCAATGTCATGACGCTTCTTTTTTGACAATATCAAAGGTAAACACACAACCACAAATTCCCCTTAACCTAAGGAAATTGACTCTGCTTGTCATTTAAAAGTCTTTTACAACCAAGGACCTGAATGTCAGGTCTATTCAGAATAATGAATTTGAAATTGCCAGTGACAAAAGCTCCAACTGTCAGCTTCTATTTATACAGGAAAAAGAACAGAGGGCAGTGGATTTTACAGATTTGACACTGAAGTATTTCATCACTGCAGGCCTCAAACAGTGTAGAAAGCAAAAATGCCATATAATTCACACATAGGCCAACACAGGCCACAGCATTCAACCTTTTTCCTTTTAAATGCTTCTTTATACAAGTTGGAGTTTGCTTAAAATGCCAGGCTCCACAGCACCAGTTACATACACCTAAATGCCATTTGCATAGGACACTGAATACATCACAAACAAATATTTGCTTTGTATCTCCTATTTGCTTGTCTAGTTCAAAAACAAGGCTCTTTTGAAGAAGGGGATGTGGTCCAGGGCTGCCTCCAAGGCAGCCCTGACAGGGGAAACCCACAGCATACTAATCGCTTTCCCTCGGGCTCCTTGTGGGTGAGGCCACGCTGAGACGAACATTACATACAGTCTTGAGAGGAGGAACACCTGCACACACACCCATGGGAGAAAGCATGTGTTTCCTGACATTCTCTATACCTTTTGTTTGCTCCTCCCAGTTAATTCTCCAAAATTCTGCACCTTTTGTTCCAGGATAAGGACCCGAATAGAAAATATCACAGATCCCCATGCCTTCTGCCCTTCCATGTGGCTGAGTCAGCTGAGAGCCCAGCAGGCTATTGGAGGGAAAGACAGAGCACAGAGTTCTCCAGCTCCCATTGTGAAAGTCCCCTTGGATTGGCAGTGCCCTCCACTCCAGTGAAGGTCATGGTTTCTCCCAAGGTAGCTGCTCTCCACACAGCTGTCTTCTTCCAGGTTATAAAAACCACTCCCTTCCCTTATTTCTTCAGATCTAGAGTATTTACAGCTGTTATCAGCCCCAAGCTATAACCTTCCACCACCTTAAAAATCATTCCCTTTATTGAGTCATCCTTGAATTTTGGAATTTGGAGTGTGTCACTGCTTCATGCTGTAACCCTGGCTGACAGACCTGAGGGTGGACAAGACACCTGCTTCATCCCCCACCACTCACTGAGTAGCTTGAATAATGCAGGGCCAGGACACATAATAAACCTTTAATTCATGAATGAATGAAAAAGGAAGGAAAGGAGGAGGGAAAAAATCTGCTTACTGGACCGGTATCTTAAATTAACAGTGGCTTTCGTGTTCCCTCCTTTGGTGACGACACCGAAGGGACATTCAGATTAATTATAGTGAGTCTCTGCCTTCCATCTTCCCTCCAACATCTCACCTAGACTCTGAAAATTGCCTTGACTCTCTCCATTTTGATTTTAGATCTCCTACAATTCACTTCCTGTATAGCAGTCAGGTTGATTTTCCCGAAGACACGTATCAACCCTGTAGCTCCCAAGGTCCTCACAGGTTTGTAGATCAGATCACCTGACATATAAAATTTTCTTTTGTTAGTTCCTTCCATCGTCCTTAGATTCATCTGTCAAATCCTTCATGTAAACCTTCAAACTCTGTTTCAGCCACACTGAACCGCTTCCTTTTTCCAAAGGTATTGTAGTTTTGTGTGTGTGTGTGTGATCCTGCCCACATGCTTTTGTTCTTTTTCCCTTTACTCATTCTTTGCCAGAATACTTCCTATAAATTCTTCCAGACCCAAAACAAGCATCATCTAATCCCACAATTCGAGGGCCCTTTCAGGATCCCCCTGAGCTTCCACAGCACCCCATGCTTTCTTACCTTCAGGCACTACAACATGCTCTTTATTTCACTATCTCCTTCCACTATCTGTCTGGCACACAAACAGTGCACGATGTTTGTCCAATGGATGAAGGAACCAGTCAAGATGATGGATATGAGCATTACTGCTACTTGATTCAGACCCTACTCCCCCATCCTGCTCACTCATTCATATACCCTAAAGGTTCTACACTCTGACAATCATCTGGCACGTATTCTCCAGAATAAAGAACTTCCAGTGCAGTGGAGACATGTTATTGGGTCAAATAAATTATTAAAGCACATAAGGAGAAAATACTAGTGATCATGGAGGAAAATGAGTAAGAAATTTATCAGATGACAAAGTATAAAACTCCTTGGCTTTAAAACACTTAAGGTAAAATAGTTCCTTATTTTATAGTTGCTTTAGGAATGCAACATTTGACATTTTCAGGTACTATTAAGGTTTTAAATCAGTCAGAGATTTTATTTTCATCACTTCCGTATCAAGTGGTTGGCTAACACAATTGAGGAGAGACTTTATTAGAAAATTATCTGGCTACTCATAGCATCAGTGAGAGTAACAGAAGATCAAAAACTGAGTAGAAGGAGAAAAGCAAGGATGCCCCTGAGGTCATGGCCACCGGAGCTGCTGAGCAGCCTCGTGAGGCTCCCACCCCGGAACACTGTTCTGTTCTCTGTCCCTTAACTCCATGCAGAGCACCTGGATATACACTGAGATTCTGACACCAGGGGAGGCATAACTCTCTAAAAGGAAATCAAAAGCCATTACCAACAGAATGGAGACTAGGGACACTGAGGTAAAAATACAAAGCCACTATGTGAAATAGCAAATATCCACTGAAATTAGATTTAGTCATTTTTTTAACTTTTAGAAAATTTTTAAAACTTAAAACACACATTAGTTAATAAGAGAGGTAATGGTGGACTTAGGGAGTTCAAAATGTAGGCCACAGAAATAAGTCTGATGAAGGACTAAAAGAAAATAATTTTTAAATGTGTTTTGCAGAAACAAACTCACAGGCATAGTAAACAATCCTATAATTACCAGGTAGAAAAGGGGAGAGAAGGGATACACTGAGAGTTCAAGAATCGGTAATATTAACTACTATATATAAAATAGATTTTAAAAAACCAAATTTCTTTTGTATAGCACAAGGAACTATATTCAGTATCTTGTAGAAATCTATAATGAAAAATATAAAACAAATATATGTATGTATGTGTGACTGAAACATTATGCTGTACACAGAAATTGACACAACGTAACTGACTGTACTTCCACAAATAATATAAAAAAATTAGTCAGTATCAGTGTTCTGTATCATAAAATTCCATTAATCCAGATCTAAGTTACTATACAAAAACTAAACTAAAAACTCTTCTAAATATTTTATTATTTAATGATTTGTTTGTAATATAAAGTCATTTAGTTTCTAAAGGATTTTTCTTCTATTTAAATTTCTCAGATTGTTTTCCTTTTTCTTTTCCCCCGGTTTCTGTAGAGGAATATGGCTAATCCAAGGGCAATCTCAGTGGAATAAAGACATCTGATGCACCAAAGAAATATGGATTGATAGGAACTGTTCAGAAAAGGAGTTTATCAATCAAGTAGGATGTTCTTATTCTGTGTTGTGCCAATTAGGATGTGCAAATCGAACACGGTGCTTTCCGTTGCTGTTGCTGTTGCTGTTTCACATAGCTTGCAGAACATAATTACAGAATTACAGGCTGTCTACCCAGGATGGATGTCTCATCTCAAAATAAACTAATCACACATAGCTTGTCCCATTTGTTTTGGTCCCTTTAATATCAATTACAATGACTGTCGGTTGAACACAATTTTAGCACAAAAAAAAGATTATACCTGGTTATGTATCACCCATGGAAGGAAAATTCAATGTTTCTCAGCTCTATTATACTAGCCTTTTCCATCTCCCTTCAACCTGTATGGTCTTCTCAGGAAAGGAGGCATCAGAGTGACGAGGGCCTAGCAGTGAGCTTCAATACAACACCGACACGTTTTCATGCATACAAGCCTCATCTCTTGGTTACACTGAGGACTCTCTGGACTATAAACCAACTCACACAAACCTAAGTCCAAAGGCAATTGTTTATGCAACCAAATGGTAAATGTGACTCTGCATTCTGTCAGAGGTGACTAGGATCTCAAATGAAAAACAGAGACTTTAAACAGTCCCCATTAAGAAGAGTACCCCAACTGTTAGTGAACATTACAGGTTAAAGTTTCTGGAAAGCAGACTCTGAGACAGTTTAGGGTTAAGATACTGATAATGGAGCATCAGTTAAATCAACAATCCTGGAAAGGGAGGAATCAGAATTGAGCAGAGGAAAAGGCCAAACTGCTGTAAGGTTTGACAGCCTCACCAGAGCTCAACTGACACTTTGGAGTGGACCTGCTTTGGAACAAAACAAATGAGCCTTTATACCTTGGCCTCCATCAGTCATTGGATGTGAAATGACCCTGAGAGGACATGCCTTTATATGAGATGGCTATGCCACTGAGACATCATTCAACAGGTGAAGACTATTTGCTGCAGCACCTGAGGTAACAAGTACTCCCCTCAAGAGGGATCTGGTGGTCCACAGTCCTACTACAAATACCCCCTGTGCACCACTGTGAGTCCTACCTGCATATATCCTCAAGGAACAGCATCTTCAGGAATCACGAAGCCTCACTTCTTGAGAGAAATGTAAAAGAAGCTTTGTAGAGAGAAACTGCTGTCCAGTCCACAATGGACACTGATTTTCACCTTCTTCCACTACCCCTGCGGGATTCCCCGACTCTCAGCTCCCACCTCCTCTGGTCTCAGGGCTTACTTTGTGACACGATCCAAACTCTGATCCCGGAGGGGACTGGGTCCCCATTTGGCATGCTGTTCTCAGGCTGGAGTTGCTATAACTGTTCATTTATAGAATAAAATGGACAAGAGGAATGTCTTACTCTGTTTAGGCTGCCCTAACAGAATACACAGACTAAGTGGTTTAAACAACAGACGTTTATCTCCTCACAGTTCTGGAGGCTGGAAGTCCAAGACCAAGGTCCAACAGAGTTGATTTACGGTGAGGCCCCTCTTCCTAGCTTACAGATGGTCACCTTCCTACCATGTCCTATCACAGCCTTTCCTCTACACATGCAGGGAGATTCGTGAGCTCTGGTTTCTCTTCCTCTTTTCTAAGTTTACCAGTCTTGTTGGATTAGGGCTCCTCCCTTATAACCTCATTGAACCTTAATTCCCTCTTTAAGTGCCCCATCTCCAAATGTAGTCACACTAGAGGTTAACACTTCAGCACACCAATTTGGAGGAGGGGACACAATTCAATCCATAAGGAGAACCAAGGGTACCTAAACAGTCCACTTTGGTTCCTTAAGTATCACCCTCAACCCAACTGTGTATCAGAAGTCCTCATCCTCTTGATGTTCAGCATCAATTATTCCTGCCAAGACGGTGTCTGCACCTGCCTGTCAGTCTCTTTAAACAAGGAATTCAACGTGCCCAGTTGACTGATGTAGATGGTAATTTACAAGGACCCTGGCAAAAGTGCACTCTGAGGGACCAGGACATCTAACCCTCAGAGTCCAGAGTTGCAGGGGAAAGAGGCATCCACCCCACCCAGATCACTATGAGTGACAGTACCTGAGATCACAGTTGCTTTTCTCCTATGGTTCTGTCAAAGATAAACACAGCTAAGCATTGGTTAAAGTGGTGAAAACATCTTATTCAGCAATTCCTGACTGCAGGGGAAAGAGCTGAGCTGTTCTGGGCAATCTGAAAGGAAGAATGAGGGCGAAGGCAGAAATGAAGCATATAAATCACACATTTTAAAGTTTTAGCCAACATGAATTAGCTATTAATATCATTTTGATTGCATTTTCAAATCAGCTAATCACCTTAGCTGTGGCTTTGTGACAGAACAAAGCTAACTGGTTCCCATGAATAACTGCCAATGGAACACCAACTATGAACATGACAACAAAAAAACAGTAATAACATAATAACTAACATTTGTTGTATGATGTACATGTACCACGTGTTTTACATGGATTATTTCCTTAATCTTCACAAATTTTCCATTAGGTAGTTACTATATAATTTTAAATTCTAGGTCACATGGAAAGAAACATGGCCTGTACATTCTAAAAAAACACACACACACTTGCATATTTCAAACTGCATGGTCCCAAAATACATGAAACATTTCTCTATAATGAATCAAGTACCCAAATAATTACAAAGTAAGGCTCATCATATAGCCTCTCACTGAGAAAAACAAGAGATTGTGAAGAATTGTTAAATGACTTAACTATCAAAGAGTAGGATTTATTGTCCTACAAAAGCTAACTTTTTGGATGGAATTTACTCTGTTCATCTCACAGGAAGAAAAACAAAATCAAAGTGTCTGCTACTGTCTTCCAGGGACAGACAATGTCATTTGAAACCTTCTCATCACTCTGTCAAGGCTGAAGCCATGGACGTGCACCAACCACTATACCTGAGCACATCAGAGTGAAGGAAAAGGCAAGAGGTGTGCTTGCACCTGTAGAACTGTATCCTGTTCCACGTGGCACCACTGGCTAGAGGTCAGCCGTCTCATGAACCACAGCACCAACAGTCATCCTTTGTGGGATATGGTTCCCAATCCAACTTAAGTAGTTGCTAAAAGTGGATTCTACTGTCTTTAAAATTCCCTGAACGAAATAAAACAAAGCTCTAGAACTTTTGGCTTTATTTAAATTGTCACATCGCCATCTTGTGGCTGCGGTTGGTAGAAGAGGAAACTGCTGATCGCTGGTGATCTCATCTCAAATGTCCAAGCAAATCAACTGAGGCTAAAAATGCTCTGTTGCTATGACTGGCAGCTACTGACAGAGGAGAGCCCGACCTCTATATGAGGGTATGACTGCTGAAAAAGAAAAGGCATCTCTAAATTAAGTATAAAACAAATAAAAACTCAATTAAAATCTGAAAAGGTCTTGGTATGAAGCATCATATAATGCTCCAGTGAAGGACAGTGAGGTCAGATTTTCTCGGAAGCATCTACTATTTTCTTTAACTCAGACAATTACAGAATGAGTGCTTTTCAACAGCATAACAGATGGATTATAGATGGATTATGAATTCAACTGCATTCAATTCATGCAGCTACAGGTAAATTTAAAGTAGAAGCCACTCGAAGCAGTGTCTCCCTATTTGGCTGATTTGAGAGCTCCACTAAGGACTGCATCAAGACAAATTCCCGTGCCCATTTTGTTGATTAAATTTCCAACCCTATTTTACTTTATTTGAAACACGAATGGGATGGCATACTAACATTTAATTATATCTGCTGCAGGTTCATTAATTCACCCAAATTTGTCAACTTTAGTATCAGGTCAAACAGGAAAATTATGAATTTTGTCAAGTGGAAGTTCTTTTTTTTTTTTTAACATATTCCAGAGCAGGGAAATCTTCAAGAGAAAGATGATGCATCTGCGTCACCAACTAGGCTAAGTCAGCTGGAAAAGAGGGGGGTGAACAGTGGTCCAGTGAGCCAGGGAGGAGGAAAGGGGAACAAAAAGCTGAGCAGGGCAGTTAAAGAAAAGTTAGGTGATGTGGAAGATGGTATTTATTCTGCCTTAGTGTGAGACTGCTCAGAAACCTATGACTGACGACTATCTCTATTATACACCAAGAACCTCGAGAGAGAACTAGGGGCAGTTCCCAAGAAGCTGGCACCACGGCCAGAATGAGTCATCACAAGGCTGAACAGACTCCAAGACCTCCGGTCTAGCTGGGAGAGGTCTTCCGCAAGCAAGCTGTCCAAAAACACAGATTAGCTGCTCCACAGATACATCATCGTTTCTAAAACCCTATTCATTGTGGGAGAAGTCCACTGATGAGTAACTTCAAGGCAAGAAAGAGTTCTTACTCTCCTTCACCTTGCCTCAGCTTGACATCAAACTGTGGCAAAGACCTAAATGGTTTATTAGGTTTGAAGTGACATTTCCACTTCCTTTAAATCCCTAAATTCCATTAATTCTTAAAATGTATTTTCTTACTACGGTCTCCTATTGACTCAAGATATGCTGAATTTTATAACCAGTAGAAATATATCACTCTATCTCCACTTCAATAAATGATTTCTACCTTCTGTATTTATTGCCTATTGTTAAGAGATATATAGTCCAGATTATAACGTGGAGAACATTCACTGTCCTTAAATGCATGGATGCTCACTTCAGAAGTTAGCAGAGCTATCACACCATCTCAGATAATGGCCTACTCTTTGATCATTATGATAATTGCTTGACAGTGGTCAGCAGATCACTAGAGACATTTAGAAATTGAATTACTTGCCCTTGAAATAGAAGGAAACAATGAGGAGAAATCATTTTCATAGGAATAGGAATTCTACTCATCTCAAATATGAATCCTCTGATGAGCATTTGTATTAGGGATTCAGATAAATACCATTATAGGACTTTCTGCCTAAAGGAAATGGAAAATAATCTATAAAGAGGAGACATTCTGGGAAATTGAAACACTGGCTTCAGTTTCAATGGACATCTTTGTTTGGCTACAATAGTTGCTCAAAAGGATAAAGTCCAGAAAGGGTGAATTATCATTTTTACATTGCAAGATTAACAAAATACCAACTTAGGTCAAAGTTGAAGATGCACTTGTGTGTATTTCTGTTAGTGCTGAGTCCACTTTGTGTCCCTCCCTGGGAATCAGAGTTGGCCAGAGGTGGGCAGTCGGGTAAGTTTTGTGGGCTGAGCTGATCTCCATGAGAGAAATGGATGCATGAAGTCCTAGCCTCCTGCTAGACTGGAATCTGAGCCACCAGTAAGTGGGGCTGCAAGCATATATACTTGAGCCATATTCATGACATACTATGTTTGGTTCTAGTCTTTAAGAAGATATAAGCTTAAATCAGAAAATCAACATTCTCCCCACTCCTAAACACTCAGCACAGCTGAAGGGGCTGCAGCACTCATAACTCTGGGTCCCAACTTTGTGACTATCAGAACCTAGGTTAAGACACTGACAATGGCATTGTCGAGGTGGGCATCAGCCGCAGTGACACACCCGTGCTTTTCACAGCCAGCAGCCATCATGGAGAGAGCCATCTCTGCAGAGAAGAATACAGGAGATGTTCACAAGGTTAACCAAAGAGAGACGAGCCTTTTATCTCTGGATTTTCACCCTGTTACAAAGTCATAGCTGAGCCCCTCCCAGATGCCTCATAAATGTGCAGAACAGTACTGGTGCCCTTACTCCCTGGAAGCCTTGATGGAAAGTGAGTATTATGAAGACTAGCCCTTTGTGTTCTGATCTTCCTTATGCATCAGCGTAACTGCAAACTTATTCAGACTTCAGAATTTTTATTGTTCGTGATGTGTATGAATTTGAAAAGCATGCAGCCTAATTTTGTGATTGTCAGTGAGCTCACGGGGCAGGCTCTGAAAAAGTTACCCATTTGGTCTGACAGTACAACTGATATGAAAATCCTAATTGGTTAATGAACATAAAACACTTGGAGAACATTCATCTTTCTGACTACTTTCATGGGTCTTCTTCAACTAGTTTTACTCTCATCACATACACCTTTTCATTTTTTAACTTTCATTTACTGAAACAGCCAAATATGGACATCAACTCGAATAAGCCTCAGAGTAAAAGAAAGGTACACGTCTACAGCTGCCCTGAACAACAACGAGCGTGAAGCCGCTGGTATTCTGGCTCCATTTGCGGTCTTGTTACTGACGAGTGACACTAAGTCACCAGATACAGAGATCTGAAAAAGAAAGTCACTTTGTCTATTCTTGAGCTGGCTCAGGGAATTCTATAAGTGCATGAGCATCTTCCTCTAAACCTAGTGTCTTGCTTATCTTCTCTTGTTGCCTTTCCCTCAGCAGAAGCCTGAATTGGGCTGGTGAGAAAAGCACCAAGTATAAGATGAAGAATAAAGCCAAAACTGTAAGACACTGATGAAAGAAACTGAAGATGACAAAAACAGATGGAAGGCTATGCTGCATATTAATATTGTGAAAATGACCACAGTACCCAAAGCAACCTACAGCTTTAATGCCATCCCTATGGAAATATCAATGGTATTATTCACAGAACTAGAACAAATAATTCTAAAATTTGTATGGAAACACGAAAGACCCAAGAACTGCCAAAATAATCTAAAAAACAAAGCTGGAGATACCACGCTCCCTAATTTCAAACTAAAGCTACAGTCATCAAAACATTATGGTACTGGCAGAAAAATCAACACATAGATTAATGAAACAGAACAGAGAGCCTAGAAATGAACCCACCTTTTTATGAGTGATTAATCTATGACAAAGGAGGCAAGAATACATAATGGGGAAAAGACAGACTCTTCAATACATGGTCTTGGGAAAGCTGGATAGCTCCATGCAAAACAATCAAACTGGACTAGTGTTTCACATCATATACAAAAATAAATTCAAAATGTATTAAAGACTTACATGTAAGACCTGAGACCACAAAACTTCTGGAAGAAAACACAGGCAGTACACTCTTTGACATATTACTAGTATTTTTTGGATTTGTCTCCTCAGACAAAAGAAACAAAAGCAAAAATAAACAAATGGGACCTAATCAAACCAGAAAACTTCTGCACAGTGAAGGGGACCTATTAACAAAATAAAAAGGCTGCCCATTGAATGCGAGAAGACATTTGCAAATGACATAGCCAATAATGGTTACTGTCCAAGATAAACAAAGAACTTATGCAACTCAACATTAAACACACAAACAACCCAAGTAAAAAAACCACCATACAATCCAGAAATTCCACTCATGGTTATTTGTCCAAAAAATATGATATATGTATCCCAGTGTTCACTGCAGCATTATTTACAATAGCCAAGATATGGAAGCAACCAAAGTGCCCATCAATAGACAAATGAACAAAGATGATGTCTATATATACAATGAAACAATTCTCAGCCATAAGAAAAGAATGAAATCTTGCCATTCGTGACAACATGGATGGATCTAGAGGATATTATGAATGGTGAAGTCAGACAAAGACAAATACTGTATGACTTCACTTATATGTGGAATCTAAAAAACAAAAATGAACAAATAGAACAAAGCTGAAACAGAGTTACAGATACAGAGAACAGATGGATGCCTGAGGTGAGGGAGGGAGGGGGGAAGAGATTTATAAGATATAAATAACTTTGTTTTCCTTTTTATTGTGTTTCATGAAAAAATTACAGATTTTATATAAATCTCCAGTGAAAATCTTCATTGCAGTTTAGTTTTTTAATTTACTGGTGATGGAAAGTGGTACTTTTACATGATTATCAAAAACATATTTGAACTCATGCTGGCCATCTGGAATGATCTTGGGAAATATTAAAATAAGGACCAGAATTCCTTTAATCAGCTCCATCATCTTTCCCCATGTGTTTAGCAGAGTTTCTTGATTTTTTGGATTTATATTTTACATCAATATTTTTTAAACATTTATTGAACTTTTTGTGGTCTAGTATCTAATATTTGGCATTGGGGGAAAACATTCCATGAACATATGAAAAACTATTGACTACACTATATAAAATACAACATACATCTATTGGTTCTACTTATTTACTGAAGTATTTATATCAATTTAATTAAAGATTATTTTGGTGCTTATTATTTGGCAGGTTCTCATTTTCTCATTTAAATTTTATCTACCTGATCAGTCACAGATTCTTTTTTTTTTTCTTTTTACTCTCCAAATACAATACACTTTCATAAATTCTTTTGTTTACAGAAATTTGTTTTTTACATTTTGGTTTTATATTACTCAGCATTAAGACTTCTATTTGTTATCACATAATGATTTTTGTTATTGTATTTTATTATTTGTTATCCATGCTTTCCTTTAATTTTAATTGAATTCAATTCACTGTATCTATCATTGTTATCTCATGTTCTTCCAAGATCTCTAGCTTGCAAATGCTATGTTGTTGAATTACACTGGTTTTCAACAGTCAAACCTGAGACTCTTTGCTATCTGGAAATCATAAGCAAAATTAAGTCATGTCCTTCTCACTATAAAAGTTGCTTTATAACAAAATACCCCTGAACCTCATTCCACCTTCTGGTTTGAGTGCTCCTGGTTCACTATCTTTTGGTGTGTGTAAAATGAGCTTTTACTAATTACTACTTCAGCGATTTATTGGTTTTAGTCTTTTCTTAACTTTTGACACTACCTCTTCCAAAATTTATGTTTTAAAAATATCACTGGAGAACTTTTCTGCCTCTAACTCCAGGGGATTAAACTTCAACAAGAAAAGAGAAATACAGATGTTCTCCTACAAAGGAAGAGTGAGAAAGAGTTTGTCACTAGAAGCGCGACCGTTAAAGACGGGCTGGGCCTCCCTGGCTCCGCTCTCCTCACCTCGGCCTCTGCGGCCTTAACAGCGCGCGGCCCCCGAGCCCGCTCTCCCTAGTTCGGCACTGCCCTCACCACCTGCCCTACCTCCAGGCCCGTCCTCGCGCCTCTCCGGAGCCGACACAGTCGCTGTCCCGCTGCAATGTGGCTTCTCCGTGGTCAGCAACTCGGCCTAGCGGCTCTGCTGGGCCTCACCTGCCGACGCATCCAGCCGGTTGGAACAGAGCCGGTGGCTTCCCCACGGACCGGAACTCAACCGCCCAAGTCAACCGGCAGCGGCTGCGGGGCCCCGCCCACGCCGCACACGTCCCACGAGAAGTTGCGCCAGCTGGAGAGGCGGGAAATTTAAAGTGGTCTCAGAGAAAACTGCCCAGAAAGGGGAAGGGTTTAAAGATATATTGGAGGAGGCGGTAATATGTACTTCCCATCACCTAGTCTTCCTTGATAAAAACAATAAACAAATCCCAGTTGAGAGACATTCTACAAAATATTTGACCAATAATTCTCAAAACTATCAAAATCATCAAAAATAAGGAAATTCTGAGAAAATACCACGATCAAGAGGACCCTAAGTAAGCATGACTACTGGATGATCCTGGTAAAGAAAACATTAGGAAAAAATGATAGAGTCTGAGTAAAGTATAGATTTTAGTAAATAATAATGTATCAATATTAGTTCATTAATGTAATAAGGGGAACTCGTTTATTTGTAAATTTTTTGTGCAAAAACTCTATAAATCTAAAACTTACACAGCATAGTGATTTCGTATTTCTATATATTTCAAACAGATCACTACAGTAAATCTAGTTACAATATGCCACCATACAAATATAATACATAGTTATTGTCTAGTTTTCCCACACTATACATTTCATACTCATGACATTTATTTTGCAACTGGAAGTCTGTACCTCTTAAAAAACTCCAAAACTCCTTCCTTATTTCTTTCCTCCCCCAACTCCCTCCTTTCTGGCAACCACTTGTTTGATCTCTGTATCTAGAACTGTTTCTGTTTTGTTATGTTTGTTCAATTGTTTCTTAGAGTCCACATATAAGTGAAAACATACAGTATTTTTCCTTGTCTGAAATAGTTCACTTAGCACATTACCCTCTAGTTCCATCCATGTTGTTGCAAATAGCAAGATTTTATTAGTATTTATGGCTGAGTAATATTCCACTCTTTATATACTACATCTTTTTTATCCATTCATCTATTGACGGGCACTTGGGTTGCTTCCATATCTTGACTATTGTAAATAATGCTGCAATAAATATAGGGTGCATGGTTCTTTTCTAATTAGTATTTTTCTTCTTTTCCAATAAATACCCAAGAGTGGAACTGCTGGATAATGTGGAAGTTCTAATTTTAATTTTTGGAGCAGTCTCCATACTGGAGATTGCTCTGAGGCTGCAACAATTTACATTGCCACCAACAATGCATGAGCATTCTCTTTTCTCTACATCACTGCCAACACTTGTTATTTGTCATCTTTTTTGATGATAGCCATTCTGTCCAATGTGAGGTGATATCTCATTGTGGTTTTTATTTGCATTTCCTTGATGATTAGTGATTTTAAAATTTTTTTCATTTGTCTGTTGGCCATCTATATGTTCTCTTTCTGAAAAATGTCTACTCAAATCCTCTGCCCATTTTTAATAGGGATGTTTGTTTTTGATGTTGATTTGTATATGTTCTTTGTATGTTCTGGATATTAATCCCTTACCAGATATATTGTTTGCAAATATTTTTTCACATTCATTAAGCAGCCTTTTTGCCTTGTTGATGCTTCCCTTTACTGAGTAAAAGCTTTCTAGTTCTGATGTAGTCCCATTTGTTTATTTTTGTTTTTGTTTCCCTTAACTGATGAGACATCCAAAAAAATTACTAAGACCGTGTCATAGAGCATACTGCCTATGTTTTCTTCTAGAAGTTTATGGTTTCACATCTTACATTTAAGTCTTTAATACATTTTTTTGAATAGTTTGAGAAGGATATGTATTAATTCTTTAAATGTTTGCTAGAATTCATCTGTGAAGCCATTTGATCCTGAGCTTTTTTGTTGGGAGTTTTGTTTTTTTTTTAATTGATTCACTTTCATTACTGATTGGTCTGTACATATTTTCTATTTCTTCTTGGTATAGCCTTGGGAGATTGTATATTTCTAGGAATTTGTCCATTTATTCTAGGTTGTCCATATTATTGGTGCATAGTTGTTGATACTAAAGATTGTCATCAAATCACAAGGGAAGAAGAAAGGAACAAAAAGAACAGACAAAAACAACCCCAAAACAATTAACAAAATGGCAATGAGTACATACCTATCAATAATTACTTTAAATGTAAATGGATTAAGTGCTCCCATCAAAAGGCATAGAGTGGCTGAAAGGACACAAAAACAAACTGAACGTGAGGGGATGGGAAAAGGTATTCCATGCAAATGGAAATGAAAAGAAAGCTGGGGTAGCAATACTTTTATCAGATAATATAGACTTCAAAACAAAAAAATGTTACAGTAGACAAAGAAGGATATTACATAATGATCAAAGGATCAACCCAAGAACATATAACAATTATAAATATATACACACCCAACATAGGAGAACATAAATAAATAAAGCAAATATTAACAGACATATAAGGAGAAATCACAATAATACAATAATAGTAGGGGACTTTAACATTCCACTTACATCAGTGGACAGATCATCCAGAGAGAAAATAAAAAGGAAACACTGGCCTTAAATGACACGTTAGACCAGCTGGACTTAATGGATATATATTCAGAACATCTCATCCAAAAGCAACAGAATACACATTTTATCAAGTGCGCATGTGAACTATCTCCAGGATAGATCACATGCTAGGTGACAAAACAAGCCTTGGCAAATTAAAGAAAACTGAAATCATATCAAGCACATTTTCTGACCACAACACTATATGACACTAGAAATTAACTACAAGAAAAAAAAAACTGCAAAAAACAAAAACACATGGAGGCTAAACAATATGCTACTAAACTACTAAAGGATCACCAAAGAAATCAAAGAAGAAATCATAAAACACTTGGACACAAATGAAAATGAAAACACGATCCAAAATCACTGGGACACAGCAAAAGTAATTCTAAGATGGAAGTTCATGGTAATACAAGCCTACCTCAGGAAATGAGAAAAGAGTTTCTTTTATAACTAAGCGAATTATCTTTTTCATATTGGGTAAGTTTTTTCAGCATGGTTTTCAAGGATTAGTCCAAATTACCTGTCAAATTTATGTGTGTGGAGTTATTTGTGGTAGTCCCTCATTACAATTTAAATATCTGTGTAGAAAGTTATTGCCTATTTGATTCCCGATAATGGTAATTGGTGTGTTCTATTTTTTTTCTTAGTTAATCTTGCTAGAAATGTGTCAATTTTATTGATCCCTCAAAGAATTAGGTTTTTGTTTATTTGATTTTTACCTGTATCTTTATTATTTGCTTCCTTCAGCTTCTTTTAGGTTTATTTTGCTCTTAAATTCTTCAGATAGGAGCTTAGATTATTGATTTGAGGTTTTCCTGTTTTCTATTGTATGTAGTTAGTACTATAAATTTCCCTCTAAATACTGTTTTAGTTTTGTCTAACAATTGTGATATATGGTAGCTTCATTTTCATTCAGGTCAATGTAATGTATTTTCTTTTCATTTCCCTTAAGACTTCCTTGTTTACACACGGACTTTTTAAGAAGTGTGCCATTTAGTTCCAAGTGTTTGGAAATTGTCTCATTATCTTTCTGTTTTGACTATAGTTTGATTATGTTGTGGTAGAAAACACTCTGTATAGTTACAGTTCTTTTAAACTTCTGAGGTCTGTTTTATGACCCAGTAGTATGGTCTATTTTGGCGAATATTCCATTTGTACTAAAAAAGAATAGGTATTCTGCTGTTGTTGACTGGAGTGTTCCATAAACAATAAAATTAGTTCAAGTTGATTGTGTTGTTCAGTACTTCTTTATTATCCCTTGAGAGGGTAGTGATAAAGTTTCCAAGTATATTTTTGGATTTATCTTCTTTTTCTTCCAGTTGTACATTTTTCCCTCTTAAATCTTGAGGCTCTGTTGTTAGCTGCATACATAAATAGGATTTTGTTTGTTCTTTGTAAATAGACCATTTTATAATTCTATGTCTCTTTATCCCTGTAATTTTCTTGGTTCTTAAGTCTAATATTAATATTTTAGCTTTCTTTTATTTAGTGTTTGTATAATTTTTTTCATCTTTTTAACTTTTAAACTACAGAAATCATTTTTTCTTGTAGGATTCATGTAGACTGTATTTAGTTGGGGTTTACTTTTTTATACAATCTGACAATTGCTGCCTTCAAATAGGTAGGTTTAGATTAGGGATCAATAAATATCTTCTATAAGGGGCCAAATAGTAAATATTTAGGCTTTACAAAACTCATACTGTCTGTTGTATATTTTTTACTAGAATTTATTTTTCATAACAGTTCTGGATCTACATAATAATTGAGCATATGCCTCTTCTCCCCCTACACACAATTTTACACCAGAAACTAGGTTTTCTGATGAGAAATTCACAGTCATTTGTATTACTGCACATATAACTACTGTTTTAACATCCTTATTTGTTTAATGCAATATCTGGATCCCCTATGGGTCTATTCTATCATCTGTTTTGTCTCATGGACTTTGGCCATGTCCTTGGCCTACCCATATATATATATATGTAAGAACCTTGCCAATAACATTTTACAGCTTTGTATGGTATTCTCCTTCTTTGAGACGGCTGAGTCTGTCTTCCGGCTGCTAGATAGAGTGCTGGCTGACCAAATTAATCCACTTAGAGAACAGATTAACTCCTGTCTGAGTTATAGCACTTTAGGGAAGCCCTCATTGTTAAGTCTTAAACTTACAGAAATATCAATTGAGAACATCTGGTGTTTACCACGGTTCCTCCACAACAGCACTTTCTAAATTTGAACTCTTATCTACAGAGCATCACAATACTGGTGAAATTTTTCTCTGCTTTTCACAAGATTTCTGCTTGATTTTAGCCTCTAAGCTTTATAATTCAGCAAATGTAGTAACTGAAAACCCAACAGAGCGTTACCTCACTTATCTACCTTTCTCCTTACTGAAATATCTTGCCCCACACCATGTCCTAATTTTGGTCTCTTTAGGTTCATAGGTCTGTCAAAAGTTGTGCCAGTTTTTTGTCATCTTACTAGATTTGTTTTTTGTTTTTCCTCTCAGACCCTTTGCCAAAATCTCAGCTTCTTGCCAATGTCTAAAAATACTAAATATCCTCAGGGAAAAAGTAACTGCAGAGGTTGCTTCTCCTCTCAAGTTTTGCCTTTCTCCAGGAATTTGGGCTTTAACTTCCTAGTTGTCTAAATAACTGTCTGATGCCCTTAAAAAAGAAATCTTTTAAAACTTCATTCAGTTTTTCTAGGTGTTCTCAGTGGGAGCACTGTTCTGCATAAGCTACTCCATTGTAGCTTGAAGTGGAAGTCTTATTTTCTTTACTTATTTTACTTGCTTAGTCCTTTGGTTTCCAATTCCGGTTATGTTGCCCTTATTTAACAATAATCTCTGCCTAGTTCTTTGAACTTTTGTATGTTTAACTTAGAGGAGCTATTACTTATACATACTTTCAGATGTTTCCAGTTCCATTCTCTGATAAAAAGGCAGACATACCAATTCAGGAACAATGGTAAGACTGGCTTTGTAAAGACAGTTAGTATGGTCTCCCAGTGGCTACTCCTTTTAATACAGAATTCTACTTCTAGGTTCTGATTCATTTCAATGTGTTTTTTCTTTAGACTATATGACTGCAAGTAGTCATATCACAAGCTATCATTATGACATTTCTGCCCTTTCTTTTATACGTTCATTAATTCCAAGAATGATATAAAATATGACGGTTATTGGATAAATAATTATTAACTGACTAAGAAATAAATTGTTAGGTTTGGACATAAAAATCTAATGTACATATATTCAGAAGGAACCCTACTTCAAAAAGACACCTGCACCCCAATGTTCATAGCAGCACTATTTACAATAGCCAAGACATGGGAACAGCCTAAATGTCCATCAACAGGTGACTGGATAAAGAACATGTGGTATATTTATACAGTGGAATACTACTCAGCCATAAAAACCGACAACATAATGCCATTTGCAGCAACATGGATGCTCCTGGAGAATGTCATTCTAAGTGAAGTAAGCCAGAAAGAAAAAGAAAAATACCATATGAGATTGCTCATATGTGGAATCTAAAAAAAAAAACAAAGCATAAATACAAAACAGAAATTGACTCACAGACATAGAATATAAACTTGTGGTTGCCAAGGGGGCAGGGAGTGGGAAGAGATAGACTGGGATTTCAAAATTGTAGAGTAGATAAACAAGATTGTACTGTGTAGCACA